>NW_015113523.1:62761-95207 GCF_001443285.1 Poecilia latipinna | reverse complement strand
AAGTGTTTTCTGTGATTTTTTTTGAAATTATTTTTTATTGTAAAAAAGTGAAAAAAAATTTTTTTTTTTTCTTTTTTTTTTTTTTTTTTTTAATTAGAATGTCCGTCACAAGCTGCACAGTGGCGCAGTTGGTAGAGCTGTTGCCTTGCAGCAAGAAGGTTCTGGGTTCAATTCCCAGCCCCGGTCTTTCTGCATGGAGGAGTTTGCATGTTCTCCCTGCGCATGGGTTTTCTCCGGGTACTCCGATTTCCTCCCACAGTCCAAAAACATGTCAGGTTAATTGGCCTCTCCAAAATTGCCTCTAGGTGTGAGTGTGTGTATGCATGGTTGTTTGTCTCTGTGTTGCCCTGCGACAGACTGGCGACCTGTCCAGGGTGACCCTGCCTCTCGCCAATACGAACGATAGCTGGAGATAGGCACCAGCAACCCTCCTGACCCCACTAAGGGGCAAGGGTGTAAAAAAAATGGATGTAGTCCCTTCACAATCAGGAGTTGGAATATTAGGGCGGGGGGGGGAAGTCTGTAAGCATTTTATAGCTTATTTCACAATTAATTTATTTTATTTTGGGGCTTTTTTATCATTATTATTATGTTTTTCTTGAACTAATTGTAAAAAATAGCATTTTCCCTTTAATTCGCCGCTGAAGGGGTGTAAAAATGAGTTGGACATTTTTTTATTTTTTTGTTCTCTAGATAAAAATCATGTGGGACAGAATTAAAACTCACTACTGTTAAAGCACTTAAATGTAAGTCAACCGTAATGTGTTGGTTGACTACCAACCCGAATCCCTGTAGATAACGAACGTTAGCTAGCACAAAAACAAACAAAAAACACAGCACAGAACAAATGTATTTCCTCCTTCACAATCTAAACCGTAAATTATTGCCAAGAAGTAAGACGGTTAGTGTCGATAAGGACCGTTTTTAGTGAAATATCCGGTAATTTTGTCATGTTTTGCAGCTGCGAGACGCTTTTAGAACGATGGGACGATCCGATTCTAGCACGTGCCTGGGTGCTCACGTGACATCCGGTCTCTGACACGGTTCCCTCCGTGCTCCATTCACAGTTTGGAAGCAACATGACAAATCTGTCGCCTGCGCACTTTGTGTGTATCTAATCCCACGTGCCTTTTTTGTGCCAGTGTTAATGTAGGGGTTGTGATTGCACTTGGCATCATGAGTCTGCATGTGATTTGTGAGTGTGTGAGCGTGCGCGCGCGCGTGTGTAAACCAGTTCGTCACATGGGTTCACAAAGCGGCCTGAGATCTCATTTGGTCTGATCTGATTTCCTCCCAGCTGGCTGATGTGGGACAGTAGCCCAGATGTTGGAGGGATTATGCTGCTCCCCTGTTTGAGGAGAGAAACGCTGGAACCATTCAGGAAAAATAAACACACACAGATGCCCTCATTCAATATGTTTTTTTTTCTTCCTCTTTAAACATTACGGCTTAATGTCTTCATGTTGTCAACATCGCAATTAATTTTCAATATGAAATGCAGAGTGGTATTTAAGTGTGACATATTAATTTAAGTAACATCTGCAGACAAACACTGATTTTACAGTAAACAAGTCAAGTTTAACAGCTTTTGTTTTTAAAAATTTGAAACAGACATGTAAAATGTGCAATCTATCAAATCAAATCAGCGATGCTTTTGAGTACCCTTTAGTGGTGTTGGGGCCCAAAGCCGTTGTTTTTCTTGCATATAACTTGGGCTGGCTCTGCCAATGAGTGACATGATGGAAAAGAATTGAGCGTACACACAGTACTCCAGAGTAAGTAGAACCTTAAAGCTTCATGTACCTTTTGAAAAATATTTATATATTTTTAACCTATTGATTAAAACTGTCACTATGTCCTGACAAAAAAAAATAAAAAATTCAAGCTATTCCCAGTGATCCCACTGCCATTTTCAGAAATACACCGCTCCTGACAAGAAACAACCAATCAGAGCCAGGAGGAGTGTTATAGTAGTGTCAATCATATTTGTGTACGCGCTGCTCACAACTTTACTCAGCACAACACGTACCGCCGTTCAAGATCAAGACTGCCGGTGTGCTGCGGTTGTGCTAATGGCGGAGAAACAACCTAAAGTCAAAGGGGAACTGGCGATTTCTCTAGTTCTGAGTCCTGAGGGGGAGGAGCTACGGAAGGAAAAAGGGAGGAGCCTGTGCAGTGCACTCACTCAAATTTTCCAGTTTTCTCAGAACTCCCTACTGCAGCAGTCAGGACTGAACTCGTATTTGAGGAAAAGACAACAGCTCTTAGACATCATTCACATCATTTTTATTGTAATAGATCTCTATCATATACATACAGTACAATATGCTTAAGACAGATTTTTATGGCACATCCATTGTACATTTTGCAGTTGCTGGTATTGCTGTGAGGTTACAGTAAAGTGACCACTTCTATCCGTTTACTTAGGTAGAGACAACAGGTGGTTTTGACCTCGTGGGTAAGAGATGATGGTTGCTACAGCAAAAACACATGCACTGTCATCGGTTTATATATTCCACTAGGGGTGGGTCACACATTCAGTTACAAAAATCAACACTTGAGTGGGTGGGGTAGTGTTGTTGTGTTCTTGTAAAAAACCCCTTTTTCGTTGTAGTCTTGGAATACGCTACAGCAGTGGCTACTGTGCTCCTGGAAAAACTACAGGATGGACGTGGTTTGTGTCTGCACCCAGTTTGATTTTATTTAGTTGTTTTTTTGTCCCCTTCCTCACGCGATCTAGGGCTGCTTTTGAGTTTTCAGAGCTGCCTTTGCCAAGTTTAAATTCCGCTTAAGGTTCTTTTTTTTTTTTTTTTTTTTTGGGGGGTTAAAAAAAACAACAGCTCTTGACGATGCAGTAGGAATGACAGGATAATGGTGTACAAGGATCTAGCATTCGGGTCTCTACTGCGATACGACTTTACCATTAATACTACAGGTACGGAGTACTGTCGAGCTATTCACATATGTACAAAGTCTGCAAAAAAAACCCAAAAAACCAACAAAACACAAAAACCAAAGTGTGCGTTTTCTTTCTGCAGACCATGTTCAAGATAAATAAGACATCTAACAATGATTAAAAAATATATCATGTGCCTCTATCATGCTTAAGTGCCGTTATCCGTTTTCGCCCAGTATTTTTCCCTCGTTCAAATGAAAACGGACGTCAAACATTACGATAAAAGATTGTCTAAAAAAAACATTAAAAAAAAAAAAAAAACACAAGTCATGATATGTAACACAATACTAAAGTTTGCCAGCTTTCAGTTGTCAGCTTATTTTAGTGATAGGTGTGAACATTGTGCACATACAGTAGAAGAAGTGTGAAGAAGCGGAGCGGTTTCGAGCTCCTCCTCTATCTGCTTCTATTTTTAAAGACTCAGATTAAACACACCGTCAAGTCAAAACGTCCCCTTAGTGTTCTGTTTAATTTTACTGAAAGTGCTTCATGTACCTCCGTGGAGACTTTTTACGTCTCCAAATGTGCAATTTTTAGCGTTTGGATTCCCTCCCAGCGACCCACCGTTAGGTGTTAATCAAAACCAAACAAGAACGAAGAAAAAATAAACGAAAATAAAACAGTGTGAACTCACGACAACCGGTCGTTGTAAGCTGAATAAAAAGCAGGAAGAGAAGTGATTTGAACGGGAGAGGGGGTGGAGTGTGACTGACACGGCCGCGTGGGGCTATATGACCTGGCAGCAGCTGTGTGGGGTCGGGGTGCAGAGCAGACCCTCCTTGGGGCCTCGGTGAATGTTGACCGACAGCGTCTTCTCGGTCAGTGGCATCTGCAGCGCGCGGTTCTTTATGTTCCTGTGGTTCTCCCGGGCCAAGTCCAGCTCCCCCAGTCTCAGGGTTCCCGAGCAGGGTCCGTCCAGCAGAGGGTCCGCCAGCACGTCCCCCAGTGGCGGCTGGTGGTAGAGGTTCCCCTTCAGCGACGGCCCGCCGAGCAGCGACACTTTGTCCAGGCTGCCGGTGGAGCCGCCCATGCACATCCGCCACATGGGGCGCTCTTGGGAGTCGGCCCCGACGCTGCTGCTGACGCCGACGCTGCCGCCGACGCCGCCGGAGCCTCCACCGACTCCACCGCCTCCTCCTCCTCCTCCGCCGCCCCCGCCTCCGCCCGTCAGGTTGTGGAACTGAGAGCTCAGACACAGACTCATGAGTTTTAGACTCTCCACCAGCCCACTGGCTGCCTTGGCCGTACCCTTCCCCTGTACTGACCCCGAACCTGGACTGGCACAGTTGGGTGGACTTCCCTGTCCTGCCCCTCTTTTTTCTCTGTCCCCTTTCCTGTCTTCCCTATCATCCACCACAGTCAATGCGTGAGGTTTAAAATGACTCTCTGTGTCTTCGTCACTTGTCTCTGAGCTGGGGGTAAAAGTGGCGTTTGTCGGCGTCTTCGGAGAGGATATTAGCGTCGATGGCGATGGTATTCTAGAGTTCAAATTGAGGCTAAGACTTGGCTTAGGAGGACCAAATCCACGTAATTCTGTACTTTCCTCCTCTTCGTCGTCTTCTTTGTCTTCCTCGTGGATCTGGTTTAAAACCGGAGCGCTCATTCGAGAAGTCATACGATTGCTAGAAGAAGACATGGAGGAAGAGGAGCAGGAGACTTTGGAGCGAAGCACTACTTGCGAAGGTAGAGCAGAAGGGGGCAAGCATTTATCCTCTGCTCCTTCTTCTTCCTCATCCTCCTCGACGCTGAACAGACTGGGACTTCGTGGTTTGCACGGTCCCACAGACCCCAGGGAGCCCAGCCTGAGGGGGTTGGAGTGGGGCTTCCCTAGGGGTCTCAAACTTTTCTCCTGATTTTGTCGTGCAGGCTGCGGTTGGCTGGAAGGTGGCGTCTGGATCTCCTGCCGCTGACTGAGGTCCAGCAGTGCAGTTTTAGGCCTTGGGCCTTTGTGGAGGCTCTCAGCGCTGCGGGCGGGGGACTGGGGCCCTCCGGGGTGGGATATGGCAGGACCTCCAATCCCGTCACTGACTTCCTGGTGAACATCTACTCTGGTAGGCCAAGATTGCCTGTAAAGGATTGCACACAATAATGTTACTGAAAAATACACATCAAAGGTTATTTACGTTGATCTCAGATGAATAATTAGAGAGATTAAAACCTAATGTCAACTAAGCATGAGAGATACCAGCAAAAAAAACACATATGTTCCAGATTTAAAAGCTAAAAGACAGAACCAATACAAAAAAGCTATCATATAAGTGCTTGTTCAAAGTAGTTAAAAAACAACAAGAAAATCGCAGAATCATTTTACCTCAAGCAAAACAACAAATTTAACCTAAGAGGAAAATTCAAACCTTTTCCATTCCTTTGACGTAGCCAAACAAATCCATTTTCTGGCTTGAGCCAGTGAATGCTAACAAGCCGTTAGCTTCTTTCAGATAACAAGGTTTCTTTTCCTAACATATTGTTTAATAATATTAATAAAAATTAACAGTTACATCCTATGTAGTTTATCTGAGAGGTTTATGGGCAAACTAGAAAGTTTCTGCTTCTGCCTACAGGTTCCTATTCACTATTATTATATAGTTTACATTTAACTATTCCTCAATAAATGGTGCTAGACCAGCAGCTCTTTATGCTAAGCTGTGCTAGCTAGAGCTTAGTTTGCTCTCAGATAGACATTATTTCACCAGCACATTCTTTAAGAGCATTAATAGGCTAACAGAATTCATTTTTATAAATATGGCTTAAAAATGTATATTTACAAAATATATTTTATATTTGACATAGCTGATGTTTGAAAATACCAAATCACTGTTCCAGCACTAGCTCTTAGCCTTTGCTTTGCAGTTTAAAGAAACTCAAGAATACATATGTAAATTGGAAAGTTTCAGACTGATGCTTTATGCTTTTTTTTATTTTTTAGCAATAATATTTTTTAAATATATTATTTAAATACTAATCTTTAACACAGAGAATTAGGTGCGGCACCCATGATAATGCTAAACTGTGCTAAGTAGCTGCTTCCCAGCTAATTTCACAAACACATCAATTCTAATAAAAAATTAATTGATTTCATTATAATTTAAATTAAAATCTTTTCTATGTCTGATTAAAGGTCACCATGTCTTTCTCTCTAACTGAATAAACAGTGTTGCTTTTTCTTCTTCGCTGTTTCTCCAGAGCTGCGGCTCTTTTCTGTCTGCTCTTCATTCCCCGCTCAACAAACAGCTCTGCCTTTCCATCTTCTGTCGGATTTACTTTCTGGAGATTGACCGTAGGCGACGTTGCAGAGACAGCTTCCTGTCCGCTTCAGGAAGCGCGCGCGTGTGTGTACGTGTGTGTGTGTATAACGATGTGGGACGTATATATTTACCTGAACTGGGCCTTGCTCGGGCTGGGGGACCTTGTCTGGCTGTGCTGCTCTTTCTCCTGCCTGTCCCTCAGCATCCTCTCTGCCAGCAGGAAGTAGGTAGCTGTGATGTGGTTGTATTGGTTCGACTCCAGAGCCCTGAGACAGTAGTTACAAAAACTAAATCAAGAATTGCCCTTGCATATCAACTTCTTCTTCTTCTTTGTTTTTTTGAATAACCACCATAACCCAAGAGGTCATTGAATTCAACATGGCAGAAACTCACAATTAGCTGCTTCGTTGCATTTTAAACAGTTGATGACAGTCAATTAAGCTTTAGTGGAAATTATTTTGCTACGTGTGTGTGTGTGCACGTTTATGGTTCGATCGGAGGGAGATACCTACTCGGTTATGGCGTCTCTGTCGGCGATGCCCCCCAGCACCATGCGCTGAATGATGGAGCCGTGCTCCTCCTCCGATAGGCTGCGGTACGACACCAGGGGGGTGGACAGCTTGGTGGCCGGGGAGGGGTCGACGCCTTGGAGCCATTCGTGGCCCTCGATCTGCTCTAGCGTTGCTCGTTTCTTTGGGTCTCTCTGTAGCATGTGGCCTATTAAGCTGGAGGGAGGCACAGTGGAGATTAGCATCATGGAGTTTAAATCAATGATTTCCAAATTAAAAAAATTAAAAAGGCAGATTAGGTGAGGCTTTGCTTCTTATGAAACTTCTTCCCAACTTTATCCCTGAACCGATCTGCTGTGTTCTCTGACTTTGATAAAGCTTCATATTCCCTGACAAACATTGACAAAAAGATCCACCATAAGATTAAAGTAGGCTGGTCAATAAATCAATAACAATATATATTGCGATAGACACGCAATAAATATTGATAGATAATACGTCTGATAGAATATTCAATATTTATTAATATTCACTGAATTCTGATGTTAAGTGCCAAGGTTAAAAAGGTATCAAACTATTCAGAGCAGGGTACTTGGTGCACTTTATTTACTTTACAAATGCATGTAAGCTACAGTTTGTACTGTTTCAATTAAAAGAAACATGTTTTCTCACCACTTTGATTTATCTTGTCCAGCTGTCGACTTTAAGTCTGTGTCCATGTCCAACCAGAGCCAGGTATTGTGTAGTTGGTGCAGGTATTGTGTAGTTGGTGCTTTTAATCAGTTTTCAGTTAAATTAATTCAATCCAAGTCTATAACAGTCACAACATGTCACCAAAATCACTCTGTCCCTCTAAAATCTTTCAGAAAATCGCAAAAGTGTATCGAATTGTATCATTTGCGGACTGTTGCAATATATATCGTATTGTGAGCAGAATATCGTGTATCGTATCGTGAGATTATTGTATCACTACAGCCCTAGTTTATATAGACAACAAATTTACAAATACACTAACCTTTGAAACACATTATTTTAAGTCAAAAGTTATTGCTAAGACTACTGTTATCCCAGCATTCTTTTACATTTGTGTTTTCTGCTCAACCGGTTTAAAACATGAACTCATACGACCATCACCCCAGCAGATATTCCATGGCTAAATTGTTCAGTCACACAAGCAGGAGGAAGTCCTGTTTCTCCCCCCCAAGGCCTCATGGGAAACCAGGGTAAGTGCCACCGTTTGAAGCATTGTGTTAACGTCCACACAGAATAATAAAGTCAAGGCCAAACACAATGCGCGTTCCGGGCTACGGCTGCTCGAAATTCTTTCTTTCTGTCTGGATGCGACATTAAACCCTCACTGGGCTCAAAGAAAGAAAGAAAAAAAACAACAAGAGAAGAGGCGATTTGAAAGCGGGTGCATTAGTTCCACTTAACGCAGCGCCGCATCCCTGCTGGAGCAGCTCGCTCGCTGCAGCAGCAGCAGCAGCTGGGTGGAAAAAAAAAGCAGGACACAACGAAGAACGGCCACACCCTTCGCTCCTCTGCTCTGCTCTCCTTCTTCACACATCTCCAAACATGAAATATGCAGCACCTGCAGAGTACTCTGTCCATCTGTGTGGGTTTGTGTTGCCCGGGCATTACTCACTCTCTGCAGGCAGGGGAGATGTGCGGAGGCACCGTGTATCGACAGTCCATGATCATGGTGAGGGTCTCGCTGTCGTTGGCCTCCTGGAAGGGAGGCTGACCACACACCAGCATGAAGAGGATCACCCCCAGACTCCAGATATCTGCACAAACACACACACACACGGAGAGGGAACACTGTCAACGGTGAAGCAAGAAGGGTTATTTTTAAAAGGAAGAAAACACAAAGTGAGGCATGTATATTTTCACTGGTTAGTGACCTAGATAAGATACAGATGCGCACACATAGACACTAGGTGGTGCTAGAGCTTCTACCTGGTTTCCTCTGAACAAAAGAAGTGCCCTTCTGAAATTGTTTGTGTTTTTTATTTCCATCAGAAAACATATGGCTATGATCTAAAATTAAGGGTGTACAGATGGCAGTTTTCTGGCCAAAAAAAAAAAGATCAACAGTAGCTGCGTTTCCATTACAAATGTGCACAAATCTTTGTCTGTATTCCTCTAATGTGGGACAAAAAACAACAAAATTTTACAATTGCGGTGTTTCCATTAAATGACAAACACAATTAAAATCAGATGTGAATAAGTTTGATCACGCAATAAGTCATTAAACATGCCACGCTGTGATCATCCTACTACTTCCCGTTTGTCTTCTTCTTCGTGGTTTTCGGCAGTAGTAACATGAGGTTGTTGATCACGTGACTGGTGACTTGCGACAAAAGCGTTTCCATTGCAGTTTTGCAAAATAAACCGATTTCGATACGTCCTCCCCCCCAAAAAAAAAAACAGTCTCATCATTCTGACGTAATATTTTAGCGAAAAACAAGTTTTTTTCTTTTTTTTTTTTAATTGGTATGTTTCCATTAAGCAAATTTATTTTTTAAATGTCAAGTTGTGCAAATGTATGGTCAATGGAATCAAGCTAATGTCGACAAAGTCTCCAATGCCACCGGAAAAAAAAGTTGCTAGATTTGTGGCTGGTTGCGTTTTGCAAATAAATCTCACTAATCGATAGGCCTGCTGATAGATCCTCCACTTGGAATAGGCAGATATACATGACGGTCAAGCTGTGTCATAAATCTCACACTATTAAGACTGCTGGCGGTTCCATGTGCTGAACAAAGTGGCCTTTTGTTTTTTCCACTTGCCCTACAAAACATCTGTGCACATCATGCATATATATATATATATATATATATATATATATATATATATATATATATATATACACACACATATGAGCTGTCTCCTTCCTGGGTTTAAGTGGAGTGTGAAGCACATTCGATCAGAAACCATTTCCATAAATATGTGCCAGCTCAGGATGCGTCTAAGCGAAGACGAGGCTCTGCACGGCTGCCTGCAGCCAGCGGCGCGCTCGCATGTCAACACACGCACACGCACACACATCCACTCACATACACATACATACATACATACACACAGTCGACAGGAAAGTGGGTTAACGTGTTCATCCCTCAGAGCTTCATGCAAATGCTAATTTCATGGAACAGTTCTTTTAGTTTGATTATTTAAAAAAAAAAGAAGAAGCAGCACAGCTTTCTGTGCTCAGGGCGGTCGCTGCTGCTCCGGTCAGCAGGATGCTCCACTGACACACATATCACACACTCGTACGCCGTCTCCTGTAGAAGCGCACAATCAGTGACTTTTCGGCCCCTTCTCAGCAAAATCCGACTGATTTAAGGAGGGAGGGTTTCTTTTCTTCCTGCTTTAATTAACTAGAGTGCTACTTCTTAGGTTACTGTTTAAACATAAAAAAAAAAAAAAAAAAAATCTATATGGCTATTAGCTGAAAGCCTGCCCAGATACATTCAGATTGCTGTGAAAGACTTTCAGGTGAATTAGGTCGCAGATGTTCTTCTTATCAAACATAATGGTTTGACTAACTTTTGTCTATTTTTTTTTATTATTTAAATGTGTCACAGTAAAGATCAGTGAAGGATTGATCTCCAGGTTTAAGAATTACACCCGTCAGCTGTAAGAATTAGATGTAGACGACATTAAAGTGGCAACAATGTGAGCTCAAAAGAAATCAAGAAAGACTGAGAGACCGGGCAGCGGCCCAGGGCGGCTTCTCGTCTCGGGGGCGACATGAGCTTCGTTGTTTGCGGTTAGCAGCTGAGGACGACATATTTAACTTTCTGCAAAAAAATATTACAGTTTTTTAAGATTTGAATTTGTCTGAAACTGAACTACAACATAGGAAAGTGAAACTAGAATTACTAACGGCAATGATCTTATGATGTAACGTGGGTCGTATTAAATAGCCATTAACTAATAAGTGTTGCATGGCCTTCCATTGTGGATATTATATTTACCAATATCATAGAGATTTCACATATATTTTTTGTTTCATTCTCTGCTTCAGTCAAACAGCCCATAAGCCTGCACTGTGTCACACTTTCATGTTTTTCAGAAATTCTCAGAGTGTATGGAAATTGAAATGATGTGTCATGGTTGGTTGAAAAAGCAGGGAGAAAAGGGAGGTGCTGAATGTTTTTCGCCCAGGGTGCCGAACAGGCTAGGACAGCCCCTGGCTGACAGAGGCCATTCATTTAATTCACTGTGAATGTTGTAAAAGCTGCCATGGTGCGTTTCAAAAGAACCTCCTAAACAACTATGCACTTTTTTCATTAAACGTGCTTGAGGGTGGAAATTAAAACCCAACAGAAGCGACAGCTCTCTTTTTTAAAAGAGAGGTTGATTCATCCGTTATTCCCCTTGACAAAACGTGTGCTTTTGCAACTCGTAGCAGTCTGAATGCGGAGGAGCCCTAGTGGATTTATCATCCTCGGACCCCCGGTGATTTATCTTTGCGTGTCTCCGCTTCGCTCCAGTTTGCCAGAACACGCCGGAGAATCCAATCTGTCGGAGTAAAAATGTGTTGCCTCACAGTGAGCGGCGGCGGCGTCTCATTCTGCTGATGGAGGGAGCGAAAGCTGCTGCGGCCGCCTCTTTACCCCCCACCCGTAAGCGGCGTAGCCTAGCAACGGCAAGCTGCGCTCCCTCATTACTTACGTCAGCTGTTCGTTCGAACTTCCTTTCGATAACTTTATTTGTAAACCAGATGGTTGACAGACTGTAGCGTCGTACTGAAGGCTGCTTCGTGTTGACGGCTCTCAGAGTGAACGTTCCTTTCTGCAGCCCAGAATATTGCTCTTTATATAACTGCTTCTCGAAATAAACAACAATAAGCAGTCCTTTGTGTGCTGATATTTTTAACCCCGCGCCTAAATGAGCTAAACTCAGCCTCGTCCTGCTGATTGGGGAATAAATATATTTGTCTCCCTTGATTATAATTTATAAAACTCCTCCTGTTCAATTTAGATTTTATTGCAGTAGCAAAAATCACACATCAAAAATATTCAGAGTACATTTATTTGGCGTGAAAAAGAAAAACTGTACTATGTTGAGGAATATTTCTCTCTTTTTTGTCCTTCATCTATAATTGGAACAGGTTCATAGGATCAAAATGAGCCAAACCAAGAAGCTGAAAAAAAAGGGGGGGGGGGGGATGCCGACACATTGTTGAATTTGCCAAATCTTATTATGCAACAATTCAGTCGGACACTTTAATTAGGCAAACACATTCAGAAGACAGTGAGCTCTTTTAAAAGATGAGTTTTGCTCAGCTTTTTAAAAGATCGGCAAACTGTGATTGGCCAAAAAATCACAATCGGCAGTATTAGATGGGTATCTTTAACAGATACCCATCTAAAAAAGATTATCATCTTGATCTCTTTGAAAGATCAGGAGCCTTAAACAGATATGAACCTTTTTCCATTATCTTGAAGCATGGTTCTCTCACTGTGGAGCAAGAACTACATGACCTTTGGTTGTACTCTGAAAATACATCTGCCAGGTAAACACAAACCGGCAAAATATAGCGCTAATGCTTACACAATAAAAGTTGACTTTATTTTAGGATTTCTATTTTTTTTTAACCATCTCTACCAATAGCGCTAATAAATATGCCTGGCTGCATTATGCAACACATAATGACACAAAATACCCCCATTTCATACACAGACGCAACTCTGAATGATGCATGCGCCTTGCTTGTGTTCTTCGGGAATGCTATTAGGTAAGTTATTATTTTTAAGAGCAGCTTGAGCTTTTTTGAAGAGGAGGAGCAGAGCTATATTTAACTTCCCATTTATCGGAGACAAAAAGAAAGCCCACACAGCGGAGAACATCAGAGAAGAAAAAGCACTTATCAGTCCAACATCATACACTCCAAAAGACAAAAAAAACACAAAAATACAAATCTCCGACAGCCTTCGAGGTTTTCTGAGAAAAACTGAATTGTAAATGCTCTCAATTAATGACACAATCCTTCTCAAATAATAGCATTATTATCAAGCAAATAAGCATAGACAAAAACAAACTAATTAATAAAATGACGATAGAATAGATTCCACTCCTAATAATAAAACAGAACATCTCTAGCAGCAACATGGCCATCAGCAGATGCGACACAAAATTCACAACATTTTAGGCTTTTGAAAAAGTAATGACGACGACAAAGAATCCTCATCGATGAGGCGAGAAACAACAAATGTTCCCCAATATTAGGTTTTGTTAAAAAGATTGGACAATGCCCCTGCCCTTCAGTACCTGCTAGGTAACCGTGAGTCAATAAAAGTGGTCACATCATAACCAGGGTCCCTGATGCATCATCATACCCCCTCTTCCCCGCTCCCCTCCTGGCTCGTTCCACTAATTGGAGCAAGTCCAAATTTGCCTCCTGATGGGTTTAAAAGCACATCAGTCCCAATTTCCTTAAAGATCTTAGAATTAAAAAAAAAAAAAAACAGCGAGCACCAGAGGGCTCTGCTCATTATGAGGTTTTTTAAGAGATAATTTATTTTGGCGCAGGTATGAGAGTGAAATCCTACCAGAAAAATAAAAGGAAGACTCTGCAGAACCGGGGAGGAAAGGTGAAGATAAACTAGAAAATAACCCGCCAAGTGTTTACACAATTTTAAACTGTAGGGCATCAGAGTAATACGATTTTAAACGGATTTTTATGAGTGGGAATTATTGCTGATTTTTTTTTTCCGGCAATAAATTCAACAGAATGTAAATATTTCTTTTTTTTTTCTTTTTTTGTTTAAATGTCTGAATTTTACTTAGATTTTCAAACCTCCTGGTATTTCAAAGACTTTATGATACCACACAGTTTAAGCAAAAGTTCAAAGTATTTAGAAAAGAAGAAAATGATGGGTTCTAAACTGGTCTTGACAGTGGTAATTACATAAATTAATCTGTTGTTATCACGTCAAACCCACCTGAAATGTTTGTTGCTAGATCAACCAAATCGCAAAATTTCATTTAATGTCCCAGTAAAGCTTCACCTGGTAAAAACTAGCCTCTTGTTCTACGCTTCGCTTCGTACAGAAGGTCTGGACCTTAGAATGTTTAGGAACAATTGCTTGATGGAGGCGTGGACTTTGTGGAAGTTTCAAACAATCGTACTGGATTTTAGCCAGTCGCTAACATTTGGCCATGACGTATGTAATAAGCCAGGGCAACTGTGAAGAAGCTATGCTATAAAGTTTACTGGAAATGACATGCACTGTAAACAGCCTTACTATGAAGACTTCTGTAGAACCCCAAGGGAGGAGAGCCATTTTTGCCAGTAATAAAATGTCTTAAACATTCCCCTTGCTCAAACATTAATTGCTCAATATTTAGAAGCGTGGCCAACATGGACTGAATGGCTTTGTTTACTTCCTCTACTGCTAACTACAACCATAAGCAGACAACGATTCAAAAACAGAGCAGAAACTCTACGTCATCGTTCACAACTCCTCCTTTTGCGCACTGATCGGCCTGGTTGAAATTCTAGCAGAGAAATCTAACTCAATGGGAGAAATCTAAGAAGCAGCACTGAAGGGAGACGAGAATCAAGCCAGATAGCAATGGCGAGGTTAAGTAAAGTTGAACAAACTAAGTTCCTCATTGCAGGACAGAGTAAGCCATTTTCTACCCTAAATAGCTCATGTCTAGTGGTTCTTATGGAGAACTGAAAAAAAAGCAAAGCTATGCTGTAATTCTCTAGCAATGAGCTTCGTAGATTTTTTTCCAAGTTTGTTAGTGAAAAACAATTATTTCTTAATGTGGCATTTCTTTCCCCTCAACTGAATAAATGCACTGAAACTGAAGGTTGGAGATTATCTTTACAAAAGGGTGGCAACTATTTTACATGCGTCATTTCTTGTGCATGTAGCATTTTTTCTTTTTTATTGGAATCTTCAGCTGTGACTTATTAACCACTCTGTTACATGAACTCCTGGTCGAATTATCTCGTGTTCTCAAGGTCTTCCTTAGCCGACCGACAACCTCCGAGGGAGCCCGGCTCGATAAAGCCCGAGTGTTAACAGCCTCTTTATCTCTGCTGCAAACTGGGCTCCGTGCCACTTGGCGTGACTTGAGAGGAACCTCGGCGTCCTGCGGATCTGTCGGCGTTGTTGCTCGTAACCCCCAAACAGGTAACCTGGAGCCCCTTAAATGTCAGGACCGCCGGCCTCCGTCCAGACTGCTCTGCATCAGGCTTTACCCGCTGCTACGGCGGGGAACGATATTACATGCCGGCTGGGTGGATAATCCCAACAATCAAAACATCATCATCTCAGCCGAATGAACAATAACGCAGGGGCGATGCAGCTGCTCCACAGCACAGAACACGCTCACACACATCCGTGCACTGACAATATACACAAACAAGTCCTCAGACAGAGCACACACATCCAACCAAAGAGCACTATGATTACTCTACTTTTTGGAATATGGAAGACGCTCGGCAAAAAGGGGAGAGAGAGAGAGAGACAGATGGAAATAGCCACAGCAAATCCACTCAGTCAGAAAAACAGAAACTGCTTCTCTCTTGCTGCCGCCTTTTCTTTCCCCTGCATTTGCTCTGACGCAGTGGCCTCTGGGCAGACACAAGAACTGCTGATGCCTCTCCTCGCTCCGTCTACTTCCCTCTTGTTCCTTGCACCTCTTTCTCTCCCCTTGTAGCGAGGGGTCTGTGATGCTGCCGTTTTGATTTGGTTTCTTGTTACGATTTCATTTGATACCCAAATACTTGCTATCTTTGGGAGAGATGCGTCTTTGCGGTGGAAACAAAGACGGCAAAGCTACTTTAGGTGCATGCAGAAGAACGGAAAGCTGCTTTGTCCCGATCAGGCAGATATATTGTTATCGGTAGAAGGGCCAATACTGTTAATTAAGGGAAAATACAAACAAAAATAGATCACAGGTGTAAGAGTGCATTGTTGCTGATCACCTGCTTTCTAAGCTGCAACTTGCACATTCTGGATATTGAACACCTCCGTCTCTTTTATCAGCTGGCTGATAAGCTGCCAGGAGGCCAAAGTAGTCAGCAGAGTCCATCCATAAAGTGGAAAAGGTCAAACACTGTGATCAACGCTATTACTCTGGGTCATTTTAGCCAAAACACCATCGCTTTATTTATTTTTAGCATCAGCAACAACTGATTCCAATGGCTGCTGGGATCAGGCTAGCCTCCTTCCCACTGCGGACTTACCGACTGCCGGAGCGTCGTACTCGTCCCCCAGCAGTATCTCAGGGGCCGAGTAAGCCAGCGAGCCGCAGGACGTGTTCAGCGTCTTTCCGGGCTGGAAACGGTTACTGAAGCCGAAGTCGGTGAGCTTGACGACGCCCTGCTTCTCGAAGAAAACAACATTTTCAGGCTTCAGGTCCCTGTGAACCACGTGGAGCCGGTGGCAGTAGGAGATGGCGTGGACGATTTGGGCGAAGTAGCACTTGGCCACCTTGAAAAAGATGAGAGATGAGGGAGAAACAGTCAGAAATCTGGTTTTATTGACACCTTTCAGTTTACCTGACGGGCATTTCAACCGCCTAAAATAAACTGCAGAAACAGACAATTACCATTAGCCGTTTAGCATGGTTAGCATGTGCACTGTATGTCACAGTCATTATACCTATGCAACATGAGGGTGTGGCTGAAAGATGAAGGTTGTCATTTTACAAAGCGTTTAAATAATTAAATTAATTACATTTATCTCAGCCAAATACCCGTCAGAACGTCTGAGTTTGATGTTTAAACATTTTCCCCAACATTATTTGAAGCTAATGCAAAATATTTCTTTTTTAGTATTTTTTGCTCAGAAACAACATGTAAGAAACTAAAGAAAATAAACTATGCTAAGCAGCTAGTTATATCTAAGCAATAAACAGCTAATTAGTAAGAAAGTTTAACATCTCTTAAAAGCTGTTGAAAGTGGAAAACATAGGGTCAAGAACATAATTTCATACGATTACGTGCTAAAGTGAGCGACTTTCTGTATGTGATCTTCTAGAAACCAGATTTGTTTTGTTCACGTTGCTAAAATAGCTACAACATTTTGGTGGGAATCAAGCTAGCACACGGTGAAACTTTGGTAGAAGTTACAAAGAAATGCATGTAAAATAACTGATGTCAGAGAAAAACACAAGTGTGACATAATGTCAGACATTAAAATATGAAACATTTGCTGGTTAACCTGCTGAAAAACAAGCAGTAAGAACAGAGAAACCTGCTAACTAGCTATCAGCAAAAAGACAACAGCTGTTAGCAAGAGAAACATTTTAGCATGAAGCTAAAAAAGAAGATTGTAATTGTACTTTTGGAAGTAATGTGTGCTATTCCAAATTAATAATAGAGATAACTATCAGAATGTAGACTTATCTGCAGAAACAAGTCATAGTTCTTATTACTTTGCTAAAATAGCAGAACATCTAGGTGAGAAACAACTAACCCAGTCCAAAGATAGCATGAGGAAAGTTTATTGCATAGAGTTTTAAGTGACTCTATGCAATAAGAAAGTTTCCATCACCCCAGATAAAAGTGTCAGCACTGCTTTAAGTACTAGGTTTACAGCTATTTTTTTTCCAACTTCATTCCAAGCTAATGTCAGCTAGTAAAGGAATTCTTTATATGGCCACAGACTCCGAGTACAATATACCTACAATGTAATGGGAGCACAGCTAATGGGGCTCTGTGGAGCACTGCAGCAGGCTTCTGGAAGTTAGCCAGTCAGAGGAAAGTGGGCTTAGCTGCCCATAAAGAGGAAGAAGCTAAAACATGTTGCTTCAGCAATAATATCAACTAAAAACTTATAACCGGCACAATATACATTTTTAGAACCCAATTCATTTAACTCCAGACTCAAAGAAACAATACAATGTACTTTTTAAATTCTAACCCTGTTCTCATATGCCAAGGAAAGCAAATGATTTCAAAGTAGATTCAAGACACTGGATACCTAAATAAGAAGAAACGGTTCAACTAAAGTCTATTGAAACTGAACAACTCGTCCCTTTCTGTGCCCTGACTTGCAGTGCTGCTATGCTAAATGCCACAGACTTACCCCTGGGGGTCTTAAACTAATGAACTTCAAAGGATCTGTCTGCACAATGCATTCATGAGCCCCAGACAAACATTGAACTTTGTTGCACTGCCTTCAACCAAAAACTTTGTTCTCACTTCAAAACACGGGATTTTAATCCATCCAAATTCCCATTTGCAGATTTTCCTCCTGTCCCAAGATAATGAGTATTAATTTTGAACTTTTTTATCTCTCTTAATTCTCTTGAGGCGAGTCCAAGGTCAGACGATGACATGGAAGACAAACGATGCATTTCTGGTTAATAGGTTGACGAGCTCTTGGTAACCACACAGTCCAACGCCGTCCGTCTTCTCCACCCCTCTCACCTCTTCACTGAGGCCTCCATCGTGCTTCATGATGCAGTCGTACATGTCTCCCCCGTCGCCCAGCTCCAAAATGAGGTAGAGCTTGGTGGCCGTGTCGATGACCTCGTAAAGGCGCACCACGTTGGGGTGCTGGACCATTTTCATGCATCTGACCTCCTGGAAAAGGTGGCCCCGCGCCACCGGGTCCAGCTTGGTTTTGTCTATGACTTTCACTGCAACCTGGAGGAGAGTCAGAGGGAGAAGTCAAGAAACAAACTACTTTTACAATTGGGAAATTGTGTTTTTTCGACACATATATTTGCACTAATTTGTAATGGATTTGCAGCTGCAGCGATACACCTTTATGTGCTTCATGTACAAGTGTACCTTCTCTCCGGTGAATACGTGTCGTGCCAACTTGACCACTGCGAAGTGTCCCCGGCCCAGCGTCTTATCGAGATCGTACAGCCCGGCGATCTTCCCGTCATGATGGCGCTTCAGCCCTGACATGTCTGAAGGATCAGCCTTTTGTTGCCTGCTGCTCTTCAGCTGTCACTTCTCCATTTCTCCTGAGTCGGTTGAAGTTAGATAAAGTTGTTTTGGGAGCTTTTATTTTGTTCCCGTGTCTTGAGGTAGTTGTACAGAGCCTAGCGATTGGCTGGGATCTCCGCTGTTGCGCTAAATATTCAGGCCGGCACTCGGCTTAACTCAGTCCCATCAAGTGGTGATCTGAGGGTGAGGAAAGTAAAAAGGAAAAATATTAAAACTACTACTACCCCAAATGTGACAATAAGTGATGAGTAATTTTTCACTCAAAGTACAGAAGTCTACAGCTGTAGCTAATCTGTTAAAAAATGAAGTCTGACCTTTTATTCTTTAAAACTATAAAAGTTTTACTTCCTTGACCCACACATAGAAATAAAAATGTGCATTTAAAAATAAACGTTAGATAAAAATATATACTTAACCTCAGCTTAAGTTCACCAAATATGCAGATGACTCTGTACTATCAATGGCTTTTTGACATGTTAGGTATTTTTACAGTAAAGTTTCATTCAAGAGTGATAATAAATAAACACTGACTCTCTAATACCTGAGGAAACATTTCTTAGTTTTTGGTAATATGCATCTATCGCTATGGTTACCAAACCAGGTCCTGGGTTCAGTGACATGGTTTGGTCAATTTAAACCAGAATCCAAACAACCATATTTTCCCATAAATATCACCTGTTATTTATGCTAAATAATAAAAATAAAACTATGATAAAGCAGGCTTTTTTTTTTTTGGCTTGAGGTAAAGTCTTCAAAAACTGGTGGTCAAAACCATGAAGGCCCATTAAAACGTTGTGTAAAATCATAACATATATCAACTTGAAAACGCCAGATACATTCATTTGAAGTTTAATTTCTTGATTGAATAAATGACATGAACTGGAAAACCAAAACACAAGCAGTTATCTAAAGGAAAGTGATATCTAGTGGTCAAGTTGTGGAAGGAAACCAAAACTATAAATGCCTCAAATGTACCAGTTGGTGAAAAATGTTTGTATTGATAAGCGGATGTACATACAAACATAGATTGTTAGATTGTCAACCTAAAAAGCTAAGCTGAAATAATGAAGTGCTTAGCAATAATAAAACAGTTTTACTAGAATTGACATCAACTTACACAGACAATTCTGATCAAAGTCTACTTTTCTGGAAAACAACTCACACCGTTTTAATCGCAATATAAATTAAACTCAATTACTTCCATTGCCATGATTTATCATTTATCCCTTATTTTCTCTCTCTTTCTACCAAAAACTAGATGATAAAAGTCCTCAGTTTGGTGCTTTGGTCTCAACCAGCCCTTTTATTTTAAAGGGCAATTTTATTTACAAAGACTTCAAAAATGAATTTTATTTGTTGTTTTGTTTATTTATTTTGGATATTTAAAATGTCTTCCAGCTCCAGTATTAAATGTTCATTAGAATTTAAAGTTTACTAATCTTTGACAATGAGCTCTTGCAATATTATTTTGCCATTACCATTATGTTACTTTAAAATAGTCTCAAAACAGCAATATTATCGTTTATTGCGATAACTTCAGGAACAACTTATCGTCCTGCAAAATGTGTTATCGTGAGAGGTCTAAAACTTAATCCAATTGTTGCTTTGTTATACTCCTTTAAAATGAGCAATCATCTCCATGTCTCATCAGCTGTTTTTCTTTTTTTGAGTTGCATGAATGCATATTTCCTCCCAGCAATGACTCAGACGCTGTGCTCTTTTGAGACGCTTCGTGTCTTGCTCACTTCTAACCTTTTGCTCGGATCATTCATGCTCTCCGGTCGTGCGGCATATGGCTTCATCACTCTGATTGTGAAACAAAGAAAAAAGAAAAACCCTGCAGGCAAGGATGCCATTCCACTTCCAGGAATTCACCTGCGTGCCAAGATCAAAACTTGCAGCACGAAACACAAAATGTACCAGCGAGGAACATTCCAGGGAGGTGATGTTTTCCGAGGCGTGCCCCGTTTGTCGACGGGCTCCGAGAAGAAGACAACATAAAACTAAATAAAGGTTGCCAAGGAAGCACACCTGTGGGCATAACTAGTGGTAATGAAGAAATATCTGCCATCTGTGGTTATATGGAAACTTGTGGTTGCTCAAAGGAAGCTATAAAAGGCTCGGAAAGCATTTGGCCTGATCCAAAACTGGAAAACTGTAACTGTGAGAAAAAGAGTTTGTCAATTTTCCAACTAAACATCATGCAGACAAACACATTTTGAGAAAAAAATAAAAAAAAAAAAAAAAAAAAACTCTTGTATACTCTCTCTCTCTCTCTTCGAAACGGCCAATCAAAAGCGTGTTGATTTTTCCAGTAACGAGGCGATGAAAGGACAAAACACACACACACAAACACACACTCAGAGTGCTGATGATGGGCCAGGCCAGGTGAGATCAATGCTTGCTGCGGCGCGGCGCTCGGCGGCCGAGATGGCCTCAGTCAAACCCGCTAAGTATTCGCAAATGGCTGATCTGCCGGTCTAAATCCAGACTCCTTATTGGCCTAAACGAGGAGTGTTTAATCACTTGATTGGCTCAGAGCAACCGATTGACAAATCTGCAAACTAAGAATGAGGTTAGGAATTGTTAATTACGCACCCTCTGCTAGGCTTTTGTGACACGTCTATTCACAGACCTCAGTGTTGGTTGCATAACACGTTGGAGTTAGCCGGTGGTGTATTGATTTACAAAGTAAGCTGTGTGTAAGTTGTGTGTGTGTATGTGTGTGTTCAGGGAGATACACATATCTACATCTGAGGTCAAAGACCTGTTTTAATAGCTGCACTGTTCCCACAGCTTCCAATGAATCCCAGATAAGAGCGTGATCTGACTGTTGATTAGTTAGGCAGATAAGCAGAAACTTTGACACCCAGGTGAAGAAATATCCCAGATATGTTGCTTCAGAATAACCAAGGAAAAACTGAAATATGGATCAGTTTTAGCAACAGATAAATACCTGGATGTGAACCTAAAGAATTTACCCTTCCTATGAATTAAACTCCTTTTAATGAGACATAGCCCTTTATAGCTTAGATATTTTATGCACAAATTATGTTGTCAAACATGGTGGTTGATTTTGATGTGGACGATATGGCTCTTCATCCAGGGCAGCAAGACTTGAGGAATGAGAGGTGATTAGGCCTCTTGCAATAAGCAATAAATCAATTGATTGCATGATAAATTAAAAATAGCTCCATAATTTCCATTTGCTGGATTTATTGTTTTTCTCTTTTCTACCAAAATTGGTCTTCAGTCTGGTGTTTTGGTCTCAACTAGGCCATTTTTGAAGGACAATTTTGTTTACAGAGATGTTATAATTCATTTTATTTGTTGTTTCTGATGTTTTGGTCATTTATTTTGGATAAATAGCTAAATGATCATTAGAAAGTAAAGGTTATTGATCTTAAGAGTGTGTTCTTCCATTATTACGCCAACAGATTTATAATATTTGAAAATGGTCTCAAAGCAACAATATTATCGTTTATCGCAATAACTTCTGGGACAATTTGTCATCCATCAAATTTTGTTAACGTGACAGACCTAGAGGTGGTTGACAAAAAAAATGAAGAAGCAAAAGTTGAGATGTCAGTTGCACTCATTTCTTTTGTATTGCTTCTTTTGTCTGCTCAGTCCATGATAAACCTAGTGAACAGTCAAACCTCGGAAGGAAAACATGGCGGCACTCTCCAGGTGGCAGTTGGAAAAAACCCCGGGGGGGAATTTAACGTACGATAAAATGCGGCCTCGTTTTCTCTAGAAGCATGTTGCAACCTGGTGCGTACAAATGCTTGTGTGGAATCGCCACGCTTTTGAATCTGTTCCATCGAATCTTACAAATTCCTTTCCTTGATTTTTTTTTTTTTTTACAAGCTTCAGCTTATTGAGGTTTTAAAAAGTTACACTCTTCCAAAACGATAACTATTCCTCGTGCTATGCAGTTTGGAATCCTGTTTTTACCAAAGAGAGTGGTTTGGAGCAAAAAGTAGTGCAGAGTTGCACATCCCCTACAGGCTGCTGCACATTGCCTGTCAGCTGGAGAAAAGAAGAAATCTACTCTAAACGAAGACGACTAATTTGACTTATTTCATCTGAAACACATGAACAGCATTGGGGTGGTAACATCCGTCTTCTTAAAGTAACTCCATTTTGAGACAGGCACCTGTTAAGACGCCAATTTCGAATTTGCTAATTAACCAGCTAATATATCGGGTTGTAAAATCGTTAAAAGATAGAACATTCTGGAGAATCAAATCAACAAGAAATTGTTTTTAACATTATATACGAAGTAATCGATATGTTTAATTATTATAATGGAAGGTTGGTTTTAACCAGAACATTTTTAGCTTGGTTTAAGTGCTGCTCAATATTTTACAGATTTCTTAATGTCACTGAATGTTGCATCATGATATTTTACAGTATGATATATGTGGTATATGATGTCTTCATGAGGGGAAAAATCGATTTAGTGTGCCACGTTTCAATACAACCTTAAATAATTGTGTGTGATGACCTACATATTAATTTAATACAAGCATTGCCTGAACAATGTTGTCCTCATTCTACATGCAAGGCTGTAGTAAAGCTCCCTCAGCACAGACAGAGCATCATGTCTGTGATTTATCTATAACACTGTGCATCCAGACTAGGTCAGTGTCCAGACTTATACATTTAATGTAGAGTTTGTGGTTGCAGATGAAATCTGCTGCTGTCAACGCGCCTGCTGGCTGCATCCACAACAACATGACAGAGCAGAGAGCAGCAGCAGCAGCAGCCTGCGCCAAACGGCACATCGGCCAGCGCTGCAACATGATGCATTAAACAAACACACACAATCCATCACAACCACAAACCAACTTTACAACAAACACCCCGGATTCTACCCTGCGTGCATTCTCCCACCAAGAACCAGCCCGACTTACCACAGAGGAATCCGAGGCAACGCCAGGCGTCCTATCTGGTCCATTTCAATGCTGCGGGATTGTGCGCGGCTCCCGGACGGGTATTTTTCTTCTTCTTCTTCTTCTTCTTCTTCTTTTTTTTTTCTAACCAGGTTGATATCCGTCACCGCTCAGTTCAATACACTGCTGCTGCTTACACTGAGAGAACCGGCGGAAGGTCGCTCCCAAACAGTCCAGAGTTAATCTATCACACTGTCAACTCAAGCCCTCTGTTTCCCTTTCGCTCTGGCGCTATTAGCTGCGCCAAGTAAACACAGGTAGCAGGATGATGCGGAGCTCCGGCCTTTCAAAATAAAAGGACTCAGACTGCTGCTGTGGATGATTTGATTTCATTTAGCTGTCAGAAATGATAATGATAATAATAATAATAATAATAATAATAATAATAATAATAATAATAATAATAATAATAATAATAAAACACTAAGCATCTTAAATTTATATCAGCAATTATCTCAGATACACTCGATTTTATCTTCAAACTCAAACGATTATTAAAGCAGAGGCGGTTCTGTTATTATTGGTGCCCTGGGTGAACTTCTCTTCAGCCCCCTTTTCTCTTTCAGCTACACTAAACTAACAAGGCCCCTTCTGCGAAAAACAGAAAAATAAAAATATATTTTTTAACTTTCATCAAGAAAGTTATCCAAATCATCCTGTTTCGTAAAAATAATTATCTTTTTATTTGTTATTTTTAAGTATTTCTTTTTCAGTTTTACAAGTAGAAAAAAAACATTCAGATACAATGTTAAGTTCAACAGGTATTGTCATACTCTTCTGATATGTGTACATAAAATGGCCACTGACAGAGAAAAAAATATTAAGATTTGAATAGGCTGGGTCAGACTTTAGCAACAGGGGCAGCAATTTGTTTTGCAGGTGTAGGGAGACAAAACATTATTTTCCTTTTTTTTATGAATTTGTGTTTTGAAAACAGTGTACTTCATATTAAACTCAAAGGCCTATATATCGTATTAAATATTGTTTTAAGAATTTTCATGAATATAGACAATATTTCAGTATTTGAAAATTATGATGTGATAGTACACTTTTAGGAACAGCATGGAGGTAAAGCCCAGGGGATCTATTGAACCTACCATGCATCAGTTGATAGCTGCTCATGTATAAGACTACATATCCATCAATCAGTGTTAATATTATGACCACTTCCCTAAGAATAGTCCCCCGTTCTTCCAGAACCAGCATTAACTTCATCAGCAGTACAGGTGACAGTAGCTCATCTATTAGATTGGATCACATGGGTCTGCCTTCGCTTCCCACATGCATCAATGAGCCTTGGCTTCCCACGACCCCGCGTCGCTGAGTCATCAGTGTTCCAGCCCTGGGTCACTTTTCATAGATATTGACCACAGTGGACTGGGAACACCAGCCCAATATCCTTAAAACAGCAAGAGCTGCAGTTCTGGAGATGCTCTGATCCAGTCATCTAACCATCACAATTTATCACCTGTCAAACTCACTCAAACGACCAATATCTTACCCATTCTGCCCTCCTGTGATGCAGTACAGTAACTTTAAGGGAAAATAACCATCACAATTGCCAAATAATCCCACACACTAACAGGTGCCATGATGAAACAACAATTAAAATTTGTTAAAGTTATTCACTTCACCTGTTGCAATGTTAAGTCTTATCAGTGTACTGTAGATGTATCTATTTATAGATAAAAAAGTTTATCCCTCTAATAATAAAGGGGGATAAACTGTCTAAAACAAACTAGTGAACATGCTAAGATGCTTTAGAGAAAAAAAAAGTCAGTGAAATCACTTTTTTAAGTTATTACTAAACTGGAAACAACAAAGCAGACAAAATCTTTATTCAGTTTTCAGTCATTATTCAGCCATGTTTCCATGCAGGGTTTAGTGTGTAAAACGTTGGGGTAAACAGGCTTAAAATAAACTTAAAATTCAGCAATGGAAAGGAAAGCACATTAGGGCACATCTAATTGGACTCCCGAATGCTTGGCATGCCCTCTATGTCATGCCACCCTTAGCAGAGAGCCATACCACTCATATTAAAAGTCGCCAATATTTCAGATGAGCCTTTTACAAATTATTTAAGTAATAAGTTGGACAAATAAAGTTAAATGCATGTAATACTTCGTGAGCAATTATTCCAAATAAAACTGTTTAATTTTATATACATGTTAGAATAAAAGGGGATGTATATATAACCCAATTAAAACCGGATAAAATGCTAACATGAAAACTGGTTTTCTTTTGTGTACTAAAACTGAAATAGATTCTGCGCTTTTATCATGAAAGAATAATTGTTACCGTTTCCGGTTTGGTGCCCATGAATGACAGCGCCGTAAGCTCAATCGTCAGAGCTACGCACAGAAAGCAGCGCGTTTATCAGCCCTGATAATGAACAGATTTAACTTTTGCCTTCTTCTTTCCACCTGACTTCTGTTCATTTGACAGTTTGCTGTAATGCTATAAAACGCACTAACAGCGTGAAGGTGACATGAATTAAATTATGCTGCTCAGGTGTATGAAAACACAGTGATTGGATTAAAACAGCCTCTAACCTCTCCGGTCAGTTCATCCCCTTAATTGTTTTTACGGAAGTCGACGGCTGGCTAACAGTGGTGACAGTGTGTGTGTGTGTGTGTGTGTGTGTGTGTGTGTGTGTGTGTGTGTGTGTTGGCATCGCTCTTTGTTCCTGTTCTCTTCACTCAACCAGCTGGGCAATGTTCAAGTGTACCATTATGCAATATTTACCAGCTCCGCCTGAGATCTGAGCAGCAACCTGTTTGGCTGGTTGCACTGTCTCTCAGCACGCGGGCCTGTTTCAGCCAGGACCCGATTGCAGGCTCTATAAAAAGACACCAAGATGGCTCCTTCCATCAGCAGCAGCGGATAGTAACGAACAAACACAAAAAAGACAACACACCGTCTCCGGACAAGATCTTAAACAGCATTTTCCTCCCTCTCTTAAAAGCTGAGATTTAAATAATGAAATATCTTGCTTTGTTTCTCTGCAATACTAAATTAGCCAACACCGCCCCCTAGTGGACATCTAGCAAAATGGCACGGTGGTAAAATTCCTGGCTTTTGTCGGATTCATACGGAGTACCTTGTAATTAATTTGTAAATACACTCTGATACACAGATGCAGTATGTACACTGTAGTGACTATTTGTTCAAAAACAAAAAATCTTAAGACTTCAAGGTGATCAAAGCAAAAGTGAATTCAACTCAAATAGCCACTTGATGCACAGAGGGTTTATGGCTTACGCAGCCACCCCCCCCCCCCCCAAAAAATAAAAATAAAATAAATAATAAGCCAAAAAATGCAGTTCTTTGTTGCTTTATTCCACAGTTGAACATGGTACAAGCATATGAGGCCTAATGTTTGGCTACCTGATTGTCTCACCTGCGGACTGACTGACTGGGTGAAGTTACTGACTGGTAGACTGACTGTCAAAGTAACTGGTAAACTGGTAAAAAAAAAAAAAAAACCTTGTGACCACCCACGTGCATAATGAGCTACCTAAACCTACGTATTTATACTGTGAAACACCCATGTCCCAAACTGAAATTAACTAGTTAAACAAATTGCTAACCACCAAACTTATTCTGAATAAGTAAAATTAAACAAAAATTCTAATTATAAATCAACCAGAAAATAAACAAATAAAAATAAGCTAAATAATCTAAATTCTAAAATTTAACTGAAAATAGAGAAATAGCTCCTACATACATAGAAAACGTTTGAATTCCTGTATTTTCAGATTTTAGTTGAATCAAAATTAAAACCCGTGTTTTAGTTTTTTTTTTTTTGTTTGTTTGTTTCAGTGAAAAGGTGTCCATGCATTATTTGGTGCGGAAAACAGGTTGTCTGTGTGTTCATGTTTGTTTATGTAATATATCTTCCGGGGACAAATAAAAAGTAGCAGGAGACGGGACTGCACATGAAAACGTGTAGTTTATGAAACAGACTACCGACTCGAAACACATAGAACCAAAACTACCAGCAGATGGCGGTATTACCCCGTGAAAATTGCTCAAAATAGTCCAAATAGTTTGGGTGGCTCAACCCTTTTACAATAAGGCTCATCTTATAAAGTTTATAGATACCTTATTAATTTTTTAACACTTCATCATAAACATGAAGTGTTAATGATGATCCTTCAAACGGTGAAGGAGTGACGTTTAATGCATCACTCCTTCACAGTGATGAGACTTTATGCTAAAAAAATTACAAATGCTTGTGCTCACAAGGTAGTTTGAAATGAACAAATATCATTTGGCAAGATACATGTAGATTTTACCTTCTCATCCTTAAATAATACTAGAGTTATTTATTTATAAAGTGCTAAGAGAAAATGTATATATTTATAAACTATGTTAGCAACCTACAGTAAAGTAGCTTTATTCTAAAGTAGTATCCTCTTTTCTTTATTTCCTTCCTTCTTACAGAAAGTTTATGTCTTGGAGTAGGAATGTAAAGCCCATGTTTGATCTGTCTTCTCTTTATTTTGTAGTTTGTGGTGAATTTTTATCTTAAATATATCAAACTTAGGATATCTTACAAACAAAATGTTAAAGTCTTTAAAAAATTATATTGTAACAGGACAACTCATAGACTAGTAAAAACATTATTGTGAGGGAACATAATTTCACAAGAAACCGATATTACAGGCCACGTTAAAGAACCAGAAGAGTTAAAGACCATTACTCTACATCACAGGTGTCAAACTCCAGTCCTGGAGGGCCTCTGCCCTGCAACTTTTAGATGTGCCTCTGCTGCACCACACCTGAATAGAATAATTATGTCGTTAGCAAAGCTCTGGAGAACTCATCTACACAAGGAGGAGGTAATTAAACCATTTCATTGCAGTGTTTTGTACCTGTGTCACATCTAAACACTGCAGGACAGCGACCCTCCAGGACTGGAGTTTGACACCCCTGCTCTACACTGACATGACGATATACTTCGTTTATGTTAGCCTCTGATGCAACAGGGTAGAATAATTAATATTTTATTTGCTTAAATTTGTGTTAGACACTGGTCAGTCATGGGACACTGCCATGCAAATTTTATGCATGTCATTGCTTTGACAAAACCAGTCATAACCAGAAAGCTAAAACCTATAAACTATTTGTGCAAACTGTTAAACATGTTGCTATGGTAATCAATTCCTTTCAAAGGAGTGGATTGATGCAGGGAAACGGGTTGAATTGAACAAATGGACTGGAACACACTGACCCATTAAAGTTTAGAGAAGTCTGCCTATTTGGCAGGTTTTGCATGATGCAAAACTTTGGATGGTTGTAGTTACTATATAATCAATAGTGAGTTATATTAAAAGTATGATAAATGAATACACAGAAGACAGATGAACTGAACAGAGAATTTATTTTATGAAGATTGTTCACTTCTTTGCCGCCTCCTTTTGGAGCTTCATCATCTCATGCTTGATGATCTTGTTTCTCTGCACAAATAAAAAAATAAATAGTGCATTGATTAAAGTATTGCTTCAAAGTTATTATCTTTCTCTGTTCAAATTAATAACTCATAAGCCTCTGTTGGCGACCATCACACAAACCATGTTGGCAGCTTGAAGAAACCATCTTCTTTGCCCGTTTTAAACTAAATTACACAACAGTTTGCAAACATTTAAACTCATGCTAAATATAAGTTTGAGAGTTTACACAAAAATACATTGACAATATCAAAGTCTTAGTGGAAATATTTAAAATAAAAGTGGGATTCTGCTTTCAGAAAACATCTGATAAAAGCATTTTTAACAGATCTGTTAAGTTGGAACGTTTTACAGCGTTTATCTTCTGAGGTACAGATTAAAACCAACAACTTGCTCCAATTCTTGATCAATCACTGCTTATGGATTTGATTTTGAATTTGAACAGCCTATTTATATATGTTGTGGCAGTTCAAGGCTTTGAAACCATAATCAAAACGAGACAATTCAAAATGAATTATTTTTTAGTCCAATTTCATTGTTTTTGGCTGCATTCATGACTCTGCTGTTAACATTTTCAGAAATCTGCGTTCCCAGACTGAGAAGAATCAGTTGCTCAGCGGTAATTTACATAAATAATCTGGTTTATGAGCCCAAAGTGGAAACACGAAATGGACTAAGGTTCCAGAAAAGTTCCAGGAAGTTCTGTAAAAACAGCATTCAGGACCTCACTGTGAAAATGTGAGTTTTGTTGGATTTGTGTCACTAATCTGAACTTCCTGATTGAAGTGGTTCCTGTCTGTTGTACTCACCATCCTTTTGGCCTTCATCACCTTGTAGCGGTCAAAGTCAGACATCTTGGCCCTCTGTGAACATGAAGATTCATAGGTCAGAGACAGAACTCATTCTTCATGTCAAAACTTCCCTCTTTTCAACACTCCAGACTTTTCCATTTTTTTAAAGTACATATTTTGGCTTTTAATATGGAACCTGGAAAATCCTGCAAACGGTGGAAGCTGATCAACAACATCAACTCACTTTAGCATCGTTAAACAACTCAAACTGAAAATGCTCCAGTGTTTTCCAGGTCTCCATCATTTAAAAATGATCCCAACAGACTGACGGTGAAACAGATTTATGTAGCATACACCCCTACAGGTTTGTTAGACTTCCACCACTCCAAAGACGTTTTTACTTTTCCCAACAAGTTGATATATTTTTCTAAATATAGGTAAGGAACTATTACGGATAAATTCACAGAATATCTATTGAGAGAGAAAAAAATATCCAAATGACTACTTTAACAAAATACCTGAGATTAAAGATGAGATTAGCTCACTGTTAACTCCGATTTGGTGAAATAAAATGGAATGATTGACATTTATTGTGATAAATTTATAATCATAAGAATTTAATTGTCATGATAAATTACAACTAATGCTATTGAAACCCCTAAAACTGTCCACATTTTCTGGTCTGTTAATTTTACTATTTTATTTCTACTTTGTTCAATGAGAGTGTCAATAAATACATGTACATATGAAAATATGACTAAATGCAGTTACTATGTGCAGCTTATCACACTGCTTTGTGTGACTGGTGTCCTAAAGAAGAGCATTACAAGTGTGTGTTTCTCAACATCTGTATTTGTGACTGATGATAAACGGTCAGTCATACAGCTACCCAAAAAAGAAGTAATAAAAATCATTATTACAATAGTACCACATAAAATCACGACAAAACTATAAGTCCATATTGCCCACCCCTAATAATATTAAAACAGAAAGGAACTTAAAAAAAAACAACAAAAAACAAACAAAAACAAAGACAGATTGTGACATGATTTTTACCTTCTGTCTCGCCTCGATCTTCTTGGCCCAGCTGCTCTGAGACCACTTCTCGTTGACTTGGGCCTTCTCCCAGGCTCGCCTCACAAACTTCTGCCGGGCGCTGGGAACCATCACACAATCATTACAAAGTCTTTCTACATTAAAGCATGTCAGACAGTGAAAAGGGGCCCCGAAAACTACCTGCATTTATTTGGATGCCAACAATATCCTGCTTAAATTCTCATGAAAGAATGTCAAATAGTGCAGTTCAAAACTATAAAGCGAGATACGTAGTGCTGGTGAAGGCAAACGCAATGTTTTCATGAAACAAACTTCTACCTCAACATTTCCAGAGAAGCCCACAAACACAGAACGCAAATTTTTGATAAAAGAAAAGTAAATATGCAGTCGCTGGAATTTTCTGCAGTGTTTGCAAAACAAAGCTGACGTGGTCGAATCTCATTTTACTCTGCACCCATAATAACTGAATCTTCGATCTAAAGTTCAGATGTGTCTGAGCTCACCTGTGAGGAACTTTGATGACATAGTCAGTGAGCTGCATGCACTTGAAGGGCATGGCTTGCCTCTTCACTCCTGTGCAGGGACCGTCAACAAGCGCCTGGAAAGTGCAAAGGCAAGTTTCAGTTGATCAAATTGTAGCTCTGCCCCAAGTCAATAATACAAAATCCTCCAACTACTTACCCTGTTTTGGTCAATAACATCGACAATGGCCACCAGCTTGCCAGCATGGGGACCAAAAGATATGTAGGCGACACGGCCGATCTCTACAAAGCGTTTGAACACCTAAAGAAAAAATAAAAAGGCAGACATAACTCAGTCTGAGAGTATATGATATTATCCAAACCTACTGCGTGAAAATGAATTAACTTCTTATATCATGACAAGCAGGCAATCATAGTGCGCGTATAACAGCACTGTACAGCTTAGCAGGCGTCGCTAATGCATTGTTTTTAACACTAGCAAAATACAACTGTGAACCTTAAAACAAGCAACAACCCAACAGGAAAACACACGCTTAATGAAACTGAAGTTATAAATTCATAAATAGTGTACTTCAAGCTATCACCGGATAGCTTTGGGCCTACACGGCCTGATAGACCACGTTGTGTTGCGGCTAGTAGCCGACAACACGCTTCGACACGGCAACAAAATTCATCACAGACTAACCAGACTTTATAAAACATTTCATTTGTAGGTTTATAAACATCTCAGTAAAGCGTGTGGAAACTTCAGCGATGTAAGAACCTCTAAATAAGACGAAATTCAAGTTAAAATTTATCCGTCTCTCATGGCGAACTCACCATGATGGCAGTCCGGGAGCAGAAAGGACGTAACAGCTTCCGGTCGGCGCTCATACGACTTCCCTTTGCTACACGCATGCGCAGTGAAATAATCACGAAGTCAGAGACAATAAAGTGTTTATAAATATGTACACGCACCGTAACTGTCAACTATAATTGAAAATACGAAACTAATAACAAAATTGTCATATTGGTGTATTTAATATGTGTTATTTACACCCTGGAACTGCTTAACCAACATA
>NW_015113523.1:49205-60472 GCF_001443285.1 Poecilia latipinna | reverse complement strand
TGGAAAGTGCAAAGGCAAGTTTCAGTTGATCAAATTGTAGCTCTGCCCCAAGTCAATAATACAAAATCCTCCAACTACTTACCCTGTTTTGGTCAATAACATCGACAATGGCCACCAGCTTGCCAGCATGGGGACCAAAAGATATGTAGGCGACACGGCCGATCTCTACAAAGCGTTTGAACACCTAAAGAAAAAATAAAAAGGCAGACATAACTCAGTCTGAGAGTATATGATATTATCCAAACCTACTGCGTGAAAATGAATTAACTTCTTATATCATGACAAGCAGGCAATCATAGTGCGCGTATAACAGCACTGTACAGCTTAGCAGGCGTCGCTAATGCATTGTTTTTAACACTAGCAAAATACAACTGTGAACCTTAAAACAAGCAACAACCCAACAGGAAAACACACGCTTAATGAAACTGAAGTTATAAATTCATAAATAGTGTACTTCAAGCTATCACCGGATAGCTTTGGGCCTACACGGCCTGATAGACCACGTTGTGTTGCGGCTAGTAGCCGACAACACGCTTCGACACGGCAACAAAATTCATCACAGACTAACCAGACTTTATAAAACATTTCATTTGTAGGTTTATAAACATCTCAGTAAAGCGTGTGGAAACTTCAGCGATGTAAGAACCTCTAAATAAGACGAAATTCAAGTTAAAATTTATCCGTCTCTCATGGCGAACTCACCATGATGGCAGTCCGGGAGCAGAAAGGACGTAACAGCTTCCGGTCGGCGCTCATACGACTTCCCTTTGCTACACGCATGCGCAGTGAAATAATCACGAAGTCAGAGACAATAAAGTGTTTATAAATATGTACACGCACCGTAACTGTCAACTATAATTGAAAATACGAAACTAATAACAAAATTGTCATATTGGTGTATTTAATATGTGTTATTTACACCCTGGAACTGCTTAACCAACATATGGTTGCGTAGTACTTTTGTTGCCTTCATGGGATATAAGACGATTCCAACGTCAGCAAAACTACTGAACTCAAACCTAAATAGGGTGTTACACACCAAGGGGTTGATTACTACAGTTAACCGAGGAATAGTATCTAAGTCAAAGGGTTTCGTTAAAACAGCGAGCCTGTTGGCTAGCACAACGTCAAATTGAACAAGAGTGTTTGTGTTTACAATATTTCGTCAGTCCCTAAAGGCAGCACGAAGGTGCGGCGAAACCGATCAAAGTGCGGAAGTTCATTTTCAGCAATACGACGAGCGAGGGTTCTGCTCTCAAGCTAACAGGTTGAATTTGTTGACATTCTTAACAACTATTTGTTAAAGGTATGTAGACTGTCTTATTTTAAACTCATTTGTGATTATTTCAATTCCGCGTCGGGTCCAAAACTGTTAAGTTACATTTCGAAATATTTTACTTACCAAAAACATAAGGAGGTGAAAAATTAAATTTTTAAAGTAAGAATGCCCAAATTTGATGTTTTAGGTACATATGAGATATATTCTTAAAAGAACAAAAGCGGAAAGTCTAAAGGTTTTTAAAGCTTCCAACTACAGGAAGTGAAAACAAATATGGCGTTTTAAGGAGTGCCTCGTTTGTTGCGCAGCTGAAATTTTCTAAGCGGTTTTTTTTTCATATAGAATGTTTCCATAAATAAAAAAAATAAAAAATCTGTTCAAATATATAATCAAACTCAGACACATTAAATGTAGCTAAGATGGAATAAAATGCTATTTAGTTTTTCCTCAACCCTCTCGGCACCGTTTTATAATAAATGTAATTATAAATAAACTATAGAAGAAGCATATACTTGATACTGCCCCCCACCACCACCTATAATTTCCGGAAAAAAATGCTGCAAATACTTGTACATGTTATTCTTTTATCCTTATTTAATTCCCATAAAATGTATCTTGTATTTGCCGTGAGCGCTTGAAAACCGCAGTCACATTCCTCTTACGCAGACAATCTTACCAAATAAAGATGATTAAATTCTGAATCTTATGCTGTTAAAAAAGGACTTTTACCGTTTATGTTAATTTTATATTTTCTCTGAAGAACTTTTTTTTGTTTGTGTTATTGTAGATTTGTTTCGACTTGTATATAACACTACTTAAAAGTCAAATTTGCGTAAGACTAACATGGATACTTTCTAAGCTGTTTTAATTAAAATTGAAGTCACTATGCTTAGACTCATTATTTGATTAAGTTATTCTTCATTCTTAATGTATTTATGGTGTTTCTGTTTACAGTACTCCGTCAGTCCCTGTGTTAAGAAACAGAGTGCGGAAGTTCATTTTCAGCAACAAGAAGATCGAGGTTGATGCTCTCAAGGTAACAGGTTTAATTTATACAAACACGCCAATTTATTACTTTTATTTTCATTAGTTTAAATCGATGCAGAAATATTGACAATAACACACTTACAAAATGAATCCAAAGTTTGTGTGTGTGTTGTTTAAAATATGGTATTAAAGCAAAAGACCCTTGCTTTGTTAAAATATACTATCATTATGAAATAATTTTATAAAGTCTATTAAAATTGGCCTATTTTTTAATTTTTATTTTTCATCAAATTATCTTTGTATTTTATATGTATATCCATATATGAAGAATATTTATTTATTTGCTTGTTGTTTAAATTGACAGAAAGCCAGAATGGAGGAGTTTCAAATGTAAGTACCAGTTTTCTCTTAAACTTGAAGCTTTGTAAACTGACATGAAAATCCGTCAGTGTGACTTTAATTGTGAGTCATACAAATAGTTTCAGTATGTGACAAGTCTGAGTCAGTCCACCACAGCCGTCCCTTACAAGTTATCAGGATTTTTTTTAACATATTACTTTTACAAATAACTTTTTCAAGATTCAGCAGTTATTTTTGCTATTTAGTTTATTTGGTGTAATGGGTCATATCTTGTGAAAGGGAACTATTCAGTGTGTTTGCCCTTGGATAAATAAGTAGAAAAGTGAAAATGCACTTTTTGGCACTAGATAATAGGTGGAGAATATCATGACAATTGGCTGCTGATAGTATTGGAATAATAGACTCAAGTTTAAGATTTCTTCTAAATGTGTTTTTGAATATGAATTACATAGAATGTATCTAGTGGAATTAGATTTGGAAAGTAAACTTGAAGGAGAAAGCCCAGAAATGTGTCAGGAGTTCTGCGTGTAGAACCATGGTTCCTGTGTGTTGATGTAGTTCGGCATTTAATTCGAAGCAGTCTCGGTTCTTCATTTGGAGCTGTTCCTGGTGTCATGATTGAATGAATTATGTTTATGTCCACTAGGTGGCAAGCATGAGTTCACGTGAATGTATAAATGTAGAGAATGGAACAATAGAAGTAGATGTGACACCTGTGAGCAAGCTGTGTGAACAGACCTCTAAAAGATGCTTTAATAAAAGTATCTGAGCATTATACAACGTCTGGTCTTTATCAAGCACGAATACAACACCTGAGACATCAATCTGGGAAGAAGCCTCTTGCATAGCTGATGACAAGATACACGATCTGACCTGAATAAAGTCCTCATGATAACCCCAGGAGGGGATAAAACTAAATCCTGAAGATGATACCAGAGTGACCCTGTTTCACCTGGGACCTAACCCCGGATCAGTACGTTCTGGGAATCTGTTGCGCTTTTCACGCTTTTCATGGCTGAAATGTTGTGGACTCAAGACGTTTGGCTCTTCTTCTACAAGGTACAGAGGTGAAATAAAAGGACCTTCCGGCTCTTAAAACCTGAAAGGTAAATAGATTTTGAATATTTGCACTACACTGTTCCAATATACAAGCCGATGACAGAGTGTCTGAAAAGTAAACGAAGATGAGCAAATTCTTGTGCTGACAAGTTCTAGTTGGGCGTGGATCACAAACCCCGAGTTTCATAAGGAGTGAGAAAATGTAATGGATCAAGTGAAAACATGAGGGATCCAACCCTGTAGGATCAAACGATGGATCAGTCTCCTGGAGGACGAAGATGAATCAAATTCTTTTGGACCATGTACCATAAGGTCTGGTTAAGTTTGCTCATTTTCCATATCATAACTTTGCTTGCTTACTACAACTTGGATTAACGTGTTCTTATTTGTTGCAAAGACTTCAGCTAATGTATATTATATATGTTATACCTGTATAGCAATAAAATATGTTTCTTTGATTTTATTTGTTTTTTAAGAATTTCACAGTTGCATTTTGAACTAGAATTTTTAAAGTTGAACAGCGGAGAATTGTTCTTTTCCACAATAGAAAATCTATGGAGTGTTCTCGAGGGAAGGATGAGTTACCAGGTCCAATAACGCAGATGGACACTTTTAAAGTCTTGTCCAGGGACACTTTGACCTATGATGTAAGGAATCTGGAATTGAACCAAAACCTTCAAATTTTAAGATGACTATTTTAGCCTCTGTGCCAGGAGCATCAATCAAGTGTTCATAGAAATGAATATACTTCTCAGAAGTCTAACATTTCTGTCTTTTAATTGGTCTGATGTGATATTCTTTTATAAGACATAATTTTGGGTTTCCATTAAATACTGGGAACCTTGGTCTGATCAGGCTGTTTTGAACATGCATGCAATACAATGTGTTTCTTTTTTAAACTGTAACACTCCACTGATGGAGCCTCATTTTTGTACAATGTGACAATAATAAAGTTTTTTTTTCTTGTTTGGTAGTGGCTGTAACTCAATGTATGTATAAAATGTGTTAAATAAGATATTTTTCTATTGGACTTGAGATGAAGAGTCACTTTTGGGATGGACATTTGCAGGAACTGCTTTGACAAAGGCCAGCATTGTACAAGCTATATGCAACCACAAAATCACTGTCCTCAGAGCAACTTAAAGTGCCCAGCTAACCCACCCTAACATAGATATTGGATGTTGGGAAGAAGCTGGAGTACCTGGTGAGAACCCACACATGGACTGGGAGAGCATGAAGTTCCATACAGGAAGGCCCCTTGCTTCAGTAGTTGTTAAATAACCTTCAGAATTATTGTTATTGTTGTGGAAGAAGTTGTGAAATTTCCTGGGATGATGATCCACTTGTCCAAAGTGGATGATGTTCGTCTAGGGCGAGGTGCCCAAAGTCGGTCCTCGAGGGCCGGAATTCTGCATGTTTTAGTTTTCTCCCTGCTTTAACGCACCTGGATCAAATGATGGCTCGTTAGAAGGCCTAAGAGGAACATTAACATGCTGAAAAGGTTGTTACTACCACCAAGGAGAGAACTAAAACATGCAGGATGCCGGCCCTCGAGGACCAACTTTGGACACCCCTGGTCTAAGGACTCTGTTTCCACTGAAGCAGATGGAAGAGAGAGAAGAATAAGACCCAGAACTCAAACCCAAACTCCAGATCACATAACTGTGTTGTTGAATCTTATTGTTGATGTTCTTGTTGACTTCCTGTTGTGGGTGGAGATTTACACAGGTGGACGCAATCTGCTAATAAAAGGCCACAGGTTGCTCTGGTGTGGACTGCACTCAGGGCAAACAAAACTGAAGGCTGTGTTGTTTTTCCTTCATCACTACCTGGCATTTCCAGCCCTTTAAAGATGGCAGTGTCAACATGTGTTGTACATTATCTCTGAATAGAACCTGAAGATGATGGGCCAAACATCATTAATGGGAGGGGAAAAAAAGTCTCAAATTTATTGCTGGTTAGCAGTAGTGGTGCAATGCAACACATCAAGTTAATGGTGCTACCTCTAAGAACAGATGAGAATTAAAGTTGTTTTTTCATTATTTAAATTTAGAGGAAAAATGTAAGCTGTATAATGCAGACTTAAAAAAGCTGCTTTGATAAAGTTGGTTGTGTTTGTAACAAATTTTTTGTGGGATTCTTTTTGTCAGGTCAACGTTGAAGGATCTCCTACATTACAATGGAAAAAGAGGTAGGGCTCATATCTCTACTGTATTTCAAAATGAAAAAATTGTTTTCCTTCACAAATTCCTGATGTCTGTGATGTCCTTCGGTTCCAGATTATCTGGAATTGGTGTCAAAGTTTGTGTCTGAAAATAGACTTAAAGAAATCAGTCTGTGTAGACCAGTTGGAGCCAAACTGATCATTGGACCAGTGGAGGACACAGAGTATGATGACAGTCCTGCAGTGGTGAACGGATGGGGAAAGTTTTATCTTCCCAAAACAACAGAGATGAAGGTTATTGGCTATGCAAAGGGAACTTTGTACCCATGTGACCAGCTTGTCCTGATGACCTGTGAGAAAAAGAAGGTGTACGGCTTTGATGGAGAGGACCTGCATCTGGTGGCTTTCAGCCTGGATCAGATGCTCACAAAGGGAATAGCCGATCCAGCACTCCAGAGTTTTTATCGTGGGGAGCCCTTCAAAGACGTGGTGAGTGATTGACTGTGAATGTGTAAAGATTTATCCTGAATGCCAGTCTGGGATCCTGAACAATGTGTTTTATGCTCAGACCAAAGAGGACTGGGAGGAGGTGAAGCAGAGCCCTGTGGGGAAGAAGCTGGATGAGGAGCATCGTCAACTGGTGGCTTCTCACATATCCACCATCCTGCAGAATCTCAATATCATCAGATCAAAACAGAGGTGGGTCTCCTTTTAAGTTTGGTGTCAGAATAAGTGGTGAAACATGAAAAATGTTTATATATTTAAAATACAAACATGCTTTTTTTAAAACTTGGAAATATCTTTATTTAGTTAGCCCAACTTGAGGCATGAAAGTACTGTGTCTTTCATCTCTAAATATAACAGTTTTAGACTGAAGCTGAGCAGTAAATGAACCCAACTTCGACTGTAGTTGAATTCATAAAAAGCAGTGCATAGTAATTATTTTCTAATCTCTTACCTGCAGGCGTCATCAGGAGAATGGCAACATCCTCCCCAAAAGCAACGTGACTCAGTTGCAGAAAGTTGGAGTGTGACTAAGTTTTTCATTCATGCAGCTCAANTTGTCATGATTGAATGAATTATGTTTATGTCCACTAGGTGGCAAGCATGAGTTCACGTGAATGTATAAATGTAAAGAACAGAACAATAGAAGTAAAGAGTCTTATGTGACACACCTGTGAGCAAACTGGGTGAGCAGACCTTTGGAAAGATGCTTTAATAAAAGTGTCTGAGCATTATACAACGTCTGGTCTTTATCAAGCACGAATACAACATGGTGTCAGGAGTGAACTAAGAGCCGACCATGGAGCTGAAACCACCGGAGAGCTTGAAGCTGACGGGAAACGTTGATGAGAATTGGCGTGCTTTCAAACAACGCTTTCAACTGTATGTCGCCGCAATGGGATTGGAGACAAAGCCGGAGCCAAGAAAGGTAGCGATGTTGCTGACCATAGCGGGAGCGCAGGCTTTGGAAGTCTACAACACATTTGTGTTTGATGAAGCAGAAGACAAAGACAAGTTGGATGTTGTGCTGAGTAAATTTGATGCTCATTGTTCACCCAAGAAGAATGAATGCTATGAGAGATATGTGTTTCGTTCCCGAATGCAGACCCAGCATGAACCCTTCGATAACTTTCTAACAGATTTGAAAGTAAAAGCTCAGTCATGCAATTTTGGCCTGCTGAAGGACTCGATGGTCAGAGATCAGATCGTCTTTGGAGTACGTGATGGGAAGCTCAGAGAAAGACTGCTGAGAGAAGTGGAACTGACCCTGGAAACGGCTGTAAAGATGTGCCGGGCAAGCGAACTGTCTCTACAGCAAGTGAGGACATTTTCTGAACTTTCAACAGGAACTACTTCACAGTTCAGTGACGGAGCGGTGTCCTGCCAGAAGAAACGCCATGCTCAGACGAGGCAGCTGCAAGAGGAAGCCATTATCAGCTGTAAACGCTGTGGGTCACGGCACAAAGTGAGACAATGTCCTGCTTATGGTAAGCAGTGTTTAAATTGCCGTGGAAAGAATCATTTTGCAAAACAATGCTTTATGAAGAGGAAAGAAGAAAAGAAGAGGAATCGTGTAAACTTAGTAGATGAAACTGACTTAAGTGACACATTCTTTATTGGTGTTGTGAATTGTGAAAATGAGTCAGAAAAAGTGCAGTGTGTTGACAGAGATGAGAAATGGACAATTCCTTTGTTGATCAATGGAACTACAATTAAGTTCAGATTGGACACAGGTGCTAAGGCTAATATCATAAGCATGTCTGATATTAAAAAAATGCAAGTAAAACCTCACATAAAAGAAGTAAAGTCGGGCCTAAGAGACTATAATGGACAATCAATCAAGTGCATTGGCACATGTGAGCTGAATGTGACAGTTAAAGGAACAAAACATCTTGTGTTCTTCTCAGTTGTAAAAGAGGATCGTGAGTCACTTTTAGGTGATGAATCCTGTGAAAAACTTGGACTGGTGAAAAGAGTCTATCACATAAACACTGAATTGACTGAACCTAATAACCTTGTTGATGCCATGATTCAAGAATATGAGGATGTTTTTCAAGGATTAGGTGCTGTACCCTGCACATACAAGATCCAGCTGAGAGAGGGCGCTCAGCCTGTTGTGCATGCTGCACGTCGTATTCCAGTACCACTGCGAGAGGGGTTGAAAAATGAGTTGGACAGAATGACCAGGTTGGGAGTCATTCAGAAAGTGGAAGAGCCCACTGATTGGGTTAATTCCATAGTGATTACCAAGAAAAAGAATGGAGAATTAAGAATATGTATGGATCCAAAAGATCTGAATGAGAACATCAGGAGAGAACATTATCAAATACCCACTCGAGAGGAAATAATCAGTGAGATGGCTGGGGCAAATTATTTTACCAAGTTGGATGCAGCACAAGGGTTTTGGCAAGTAAAGTTAGATGAAAGCAGTACCAAGTATTGTACTTTTAACACACCTTTTGGAAGATACTGTTTTCTAAGACTTCCTTTTGGAATAAAATCGGCACCAGAAATATTCCATAGAGCGATGGAGCGGATCATTGAAGGCTTGGAGGGAGTGAGAGTTTACATTGATGACATCATCATCTGGGGATCAACAGCTCAAGAACACAATGACAGATTGAGACGCGTCATGGAGCGCATACGGAAAAATGGACTGAAGCTCAATAAAAATAAATGTGAGTTTAGTGTCAAAGAAGTTATGTTTCTCGGAGACAAACTGTCTGCCCAAGGTGTTCAACCAGATGAAGATAAAATAAAAGCCATCTTGAAGATGCCACAGCCTGTCGACAAAACAGGTGTTTTGCGCATCATGGGCATGATCAATTTTATAGGAAAATTCATTCCCAATCTGAGTGCAAAGATGACAAACATTCGCAGACTCTTGTACAATGATAATCAATTTCAGTGGACAGAAGTTCATGAACAAGAGTGGAAGGAACTGAAAAAATATTTGACTACGGAACCAGTACTTACCTTTTACGATCCATCTAAGAAAATTAAACTGTCTACAGATGCCTCAAAAGATGGACTTGGAGCAGTTCTTCTTCAAGCTGAAGATGAACAATGGAAGCCTGTGGCTTATGCGTCCAGAGCCATGACCAAAGCTGAATGCAGATATGCTCAAATAGAAAAAGAATGCTTGGGGCTGGCTTATGGACTAGAACGGTTTCATAACTATGTGTATGGTCTACCATCTTTTGTAGCTGAAACAGATCACCGACCCTTGGTTGCCATCATAAAAAAACATCTGAATGAGATGTCACCAAGGATTCAGAGACTTATGATGAAGATGCAAAGGTATGATTTTACACTGATTTACACTCCAGGAAAACATTTGATTCTTGCTGATGCTCTGTCTAGAGCTCCTATAGACAATGGTGTGAGTTCAACTGAAGAGAATATTCAGCGTCATGTGAACATGGTGTCCACTGTGTTGCCTGTGTCAGATAGCAAGTTGAAGCAAATAGTTGAGGCAACAGCTAAAGATACAGAGTTACAGTTGGTCATGCAGAATTTGGATGAAGGCTGGCCAATAGGCTCATGTTCACAGTTTTTCAAAGTTAAAGCTGATCTAAGTGTTGTGAATGGACTGTTACTGAAAAACAACAGAATTGTGATTCCACAAGCATTAAGACAGGATATTCTACAACGGATACATGAGGGTCACCTAGGCATTGAAAAATGTAAAAGAAGAGCTAGAGAATCTGTTTTCTGGCCTGGACTAAATAAGGACATTGAGACCCTAATCAGTAAATGTGAAACATGTCAGACATTTAGAAATAAACAGAGTAAAGAACCTATGATAATGACTGACATTCCAACATCACCATGGCTGAAAGTAGGACTGGATTTGTTTCATTTTAAAGGAAAAAACTATTTAGTAATCATTGATTACTTTTCAAACTATCCTGAAATGGCTCTATTAGCTAATATGTCATCAAACTGTGTCATAACACATGCTAAATCAATCTTTGCAAGACATGGCATTCCACATATTGTGGTTAGTGACAATGGACCATGTTTTAGTAGCAGAGAATGGCAAGAGTTTACAGAACATTATGACTTTAAACATGTAACATCAAGTCCACATTACGCACAGTCGAATGGAAAAGCGGAGAAAGGAGTTCATATTCTTAAGCAACTTTTGAAGAAAGCTGCAGATAGTAACTCTGACCCATATTTAGCTTTATTAAGCTACAGATCTTCACCTTTGCAATGTGGATTTTCACCTGCTGAACTCTTGATGAATCGAAAGATTCGTACAACTTTGCCAAGTTATGATAGTAATGAACAAAGTGCAAAGAAATCATCAAAGTTGGAGTACAAGTTACGAAAGCAGAAAGTAAAACAAAAGTCATATGACAGATCAACTAAGATTCTACCTCCACTGTCATACAAGGATCCTGTAAGGATTCAGGATCATGAGGGATGGAATACTAAAGCAACTATTCTGCAGGAAGTAGCTCCACGTTCATTTGAAGTAAAAACTGAAGGTGGACAAGTTCTGAGACAAAATTGGCGCAGTTTGTTAAAAACTCCATTAGAGGCTGTTGTTGAGTCAAGTGAAGTTTCTAAGGTCTCCCAGAGTAGTATTCCGACTGAAACACCTACGACTGAAACACCCTGTGACAGTCTTGGGGACAACCTACCTGTGTTAAGAAGATCTACCAGAGTAGTGAAAAAACCTGACAGACTGAACTTGTTAAAAAAAAAAAAAAAAGGAAAAATTGAAATGTCTATTTTGAAATTGATGTTTTTAATGTGTTAAATATAGCTATGTGGTAACTGTTTCATGCAATGTATGTTGTTCTTGGATAGGATTCTTTTTGTAACAATCTTACTTTAAAGAAAGGAGGATGTCATGATTGAATGATTTATGTTTATGTCCACTAGGTGGCAAGCATGAGTTCA
>NW_015113523.1:44960-45374 GCF_001443285.1 Poecilia latipinna | reverse complement strand
TCTGAGCATTATACAACGTCTGGTCTTTATCAAGCACGAATACAACAGTTCTAAGTCCGCTTACTCCAGCTCTAACTCTGGAGTAGAACCCTAAGTGAACCTCCGAGCGTTTGAGGAGGGAGCAGTAGAGAACGGCTGGCCGAAATTAGCGTTCATAAATCGGATTAACCTTGAGCTAAACACCGCTTACACCGTGGAGCTCCAATATCCAACTTGAAGCTAACGTCACTGTGGTATCAACGCATGCGCGATCTGATCTCCAAATTATGCCCCGCCTCTTCCGTGACAACTCTCACACATACAAAAATTGAGTCTGTATTTTAGTAGTGTATATGTGCAATCTTGGTATTTTGTGTGCGTGAGAGAAAAATTGTATGCACGTGTGATATTTTAGTAGTATTTAATATTTTAGTA
>NW_015113523.1:25545-41263 GCF_001443285.1 Poecilia latipinna | reverse complement strand
GAGAAAAAATTGTATGTCTGTGACATTTTAGTAGTATATATGTGCAATTTTAATATTTTGTGTGTGCGTATATGAGTTAGTAGTAGTGTGTTAAGAGACAAAACATAGTTTTTGTCCTAAACGGCCCCTCATAGAACGACCTGCCTGTAAACACTCTTTAGGTTTTGGGTAACTTAAGGAACTACCGTGGGACGTTCATCATGAAGATCAGCAGTGCAGGCGGGTGGTTGGTTCTTTATATTTCTGTTTCACTCACAAGGACAAAACAAGACCAGTCAGGTCTGCACATTGTTGCTATTTAGTTCACTCCATGTGTTTTCAGTTGTTGCAGCAGCGCCTTCTTCACAATTTGGCATCCTGGGCAATGACCTATGAGGCACACGCCAAGAACAGCCTAACCCTACTACGAGGTCGGCTAAGGACCTGTATCCACTAGGACATCAGAACAGAGACAGAGCTTCTGCTTCTCTGCATCAAAAGAAGAATTGTGAGAAGGTTTGGCCATGTGATCTGAGTCACAAAACACCTGAGAGCAGAAAGAAAGGAATCTCTTCATCCAGCTGACACCTCCATCCACTACAGCTCCTTTTACTTGTTCTGTCTGAGAATATTCACTATGAAGATTTCCTTCACCTTTGCCATGTTTTCTGGTTCCCTTTGCTTTTAAAATGAACTCAGAACTGCCCTGTGAAAAAAGCTCTGGCACATTAATAAACAAATTTAGGCAGTGACGCTTCAGAGCATTAGAAACAGGGGGACCTATACAGGTGTGTAAAGGGAGTGTAAGTGGGAGAGGATGGATGGAATCCATGTGAACAATCTGTAAAGAAAAACATTGTTTAATCATTAACAATAGTACACAAGAAGTGTACTATAATTTTCCATTTCTTATTTTTGTTTTAACACCTTTTAGCCGTCATAGCATAAACCTTTTTGAGGTTAACATGTTAGATATTTAGGTACTGAAAAATGACTTCAAATATCACAGACACTTCTCTCTATCTTCTCAGACATGACTATTGAATAATCAGCTCCAGATATCTGTATACATATTCCTCATATTTACAGGGGAATTGATAAAAGGTATGGAGTTTCAGAAACTATTTGTACTCCTGTAGGAAAACTGCACTGCTCAAAAAAATAAAGGGAACACTCAAATAACACATCCTAGATCTGAATGAATGAAATATTCTCATTGAATACTTTGTTCTGTACAAAGTTGAATGTGCTGACAACAAAATCACACAAAAATCATCAATGGAAATCAAATTTATTAACCAATGGAGGCCTGGATTTGGAGCCGCACACAAAATTAAAGTGAAATGTTCCCTTTATTTTTTTGAGCAGTATATTTTTCTCTTGTTGTACATAATTTCTTGGCAGACTACTGTCAGAAATACTGTAATGATGGGACTCTGTGTGGTGCAGTACAACCCAACACCAAGAGGTGGTAGACGGCAAACGAATCCAGTGGAGGGCTAGCGACATCGAATGGCTTCTCTCCTCCTTTCCTCTGCCCCCTTCCTGCCAGATTACACTGATCAACACCCAAAAAATAGTCTGGGAGTTTTCAACAATTATAGGGTCATTTTGATGAGCTGAATCCAAAAATCACGTTGGTTTTGCTCAACCAGGTCAACTTTCTGATCTATGGAGCAACATGAGCATCAAAATGCATGACTTGTTCTCACATCTGGATCAATGAGTGATGAGCAAGAGGAGAGATTCCATCAGGACAGAAAAGAGATGTAATGTTCAATTCACATGTAATGTTCTTACCCTTATCAGTATTTATTATTCAATTTACAGAAATCCAAATTTGTAACATTTAATTAATACACTCTGTTAGAAAACATTTTTTTTCTCCTTAAACCTTTTTTGGATGAGAAATATTAACAGAAATGAACTGATAATGTCACAAAAAGACATTATCAGTTCAGATCAAATTTCTCTAAATCAAATTAGAATAAAAACTTGACCTGATTGAGAGAAGTGGATGTCATCTTTGGATTCAGCAGTACAAAATAGTCATAAATCAGTTGAAAAAACATAGACAACTTCCAAAAAATATTTTTTGTAACCCAGTGTTGTTTTCACATAAAGGCAACAAGTAGTGTAAAAAAACAAAACAACAAAATTGGAATAATAAATTAAGTCTGTTCTCCTCTTAGTACTTAGATGCTGAGAAAGCTTCTTTATGCCCTTTATGCCAAAGGTCAGCAGCGCAGAAGTGAATACAGGGCTGACTTGATCTATAGTTCATAGATGTTCTGTCAGATTCTCTCTGTTCTGTTTGAGAAGCAGCTCTTTGGTCACCGTTGTGCTGCGTTTGCTTTGGGCGCGCTCCAAAGTGCTGCAGTACTTACAGACTGGATTAAGGCATCAGTCAGGCAGCTGTTGGACCCACAAAGCCATGCAGATTGATTTAGATGCTGGAGACATGATATGCATGTTGTTCTATTGGAACAAAATAAGCACATCTTAACAAAGTCATAAATAATCTTTTGCTCTGTTTCAGTACATGAGCCTTTAGGCAGACGGGCAGAGGAGTATTCAAACAGACATTTAGACTTCAGCCTCTATTGCTCTTGCGCTGCTTAGCCTTCCAAAACAAATATTCAGAGTTAACGACCATACATAAGCTGATTTTAGTATCATAACAGTGACAGAGCTCAAGAGTTTTCTTTCTGAGAAAGAATTACAGAGCTAAAAATCAAGGTCCCAGAATCTGGAGGAACACTGGAGAGGCTCAGAATCTGCCTCGCTTTAGGTCTGGTGTGAAATTTCCTGTCAATCATAATGGGGGTGTATTTGGATTTGCGTGTGTGAGTGTGTCTGTGTGTCTTAAATTGTTTTAAGACGCACAGTATCTGGTTTGACTGTGATGAATTGATTTGATTTATTTCAGAAAGATTTAAGAAGTAAAAACCACCAAGTTCAGCTACCACATTCAGGTCACTGAATGCAAGTTCTTTTCTGCTGTAGAAAAGTGTTCTGATGCTGCTTTACAACTGACAGTTTGCAGATCATAATTGTTGAAATCCCCCTCTAGCTTCTCATTTTGTTTTGAAAGTGTTTTAATTATCCTGCGTGTTTCCCACTGTGTGAGGGAACAATATGAAACAATTGTTAAGAGAGAGCTAACCCCCAGCAGATGAAACACCTCATATAAAATATGTTCAATCATATCAATTACATAAATGAGCACTTTTGCTGTTCACTTTAGTCCAATGAGAAAATGCTGCTTGCTGAGCAGAGAGTGTAAAACAGCATCATGCCAGAGAGATTAGCACCATAAAGGCCATTAATCAGGTAGAAATGATACAAATAGCTAATTATCTGAACAAAAAAAAGTCATGTTTGTGGGTCATCAGTCCTACACAGTTGCAGGGATCATTTGAGGGTGCTTGTTACATATATTAATTGAATCTGGCCTCAGATATGCATCTATAGATTTGTATAGGTTTATTCAAATATCAGAAAAAGACACTTTTACAAAGAGCAAACATTTAAAAGCGCAAAACTCCAACTAAAATGGAAATATATACTGTGAATTTAAAATAGGAAGTTAAGACCACCAGAACCACCTAAAGTGGATTTCACCAGACAGAATTACGCTAGAATGAGGTGAGTTTAAAGGTTTATTGAAGGCAGATCTGGAGAAGAACCACATGAGGTGATGATGATGTGGGACACTTGCTGACGTTGACTTGGGAGAAAGAGATGTGGGAATAAGACCTCAGGGACCTGATTCTTATTATGACCCACCAGATGGAACGTAGAGAACAGTGAATGGAAAAGAGGAAGGAGTAGAGGAAATAGGGGAAGATGGATGAGTTATGAAATAAAAGAGGAAGACATGAGGAATGAAGTGATACCCTACATGGGAAAGGGGTGGAGGTAGGTGAGGGGCCGAAATAATGTAACAAACAGGTGGATGGGTGAGCTGGATACAAGCAAAGGGAGGCTGGGGGAAAATGAGGGGTGGGCGGCACTGGACCCCCTTGACATCTGATTGGTTCCCCCAGGTGATCGACATGTAACAGAACCAGGTGAACAGTAGGTCTAATCCACCAGTGATGATAGATGTGATAATGTGTGTGACATATCTGGTAGAATCATACCTGTCAAGTTTTGAATTTGACAATATGAGCGATGTTTGCTAACTGGTTGTCCATCTGGGTAGCAAAAGGTCAGAGCGTGGGGATAGGGTGGGGGGCATAATATGGGATATTCACGGGAAAATAATAATATGGTAGCATAGCGGGAAATGGGGGTGAAAAACTGTATTTTCCCCTCCAAAACCAGAGGCTTGACAGGTATGGGTAGAATATTCAACATCCCCTAGCCAGATTTATCTCCATTAGCAGGTCCTGTGCAGCTCTGCCCGGCTGTCCTCTGTTTTTTGTGCTCACTTCAGGAGAAGTTTAAGGTTGTACAATTTGTGGATTTGATTTAAATTTCTGCAAACAACATTTCAGCCACCGAAGTTGATCGGCGGACATGCCGTCTGCTATCAGAGAACAACTCCGTCTGGAAGAGTCCTCATCATGAGACTAATCATAAGCAGCGCCAGGAACACATTTAAGTCATATATTTCTGCTTTTGTGTTTAATTATGTCAGTTTGGATCCTCCATATTGTAAGCTGAATATGGGTTTCTGTCTTTTTTGTAAAAGTTTGTGATGCTATAAATGGAATCATGCTAACTCCAATCAATCAATCAATCAATCAATCAATCAATCAATCAATCAATCAATCAATCAATCAATCAATCAGTGTATTTGTATAGCACATTTCAGCAGCAAAGTGCCTTAAATAATAAAAACACAAACGTACAAACCTATAAAGAAAACACCATACAGTGAACAATCGAACAAACTTTACATTTTGATGAGTACCATCACCAAAATCATATACATCAAATATGTTGGTTAATGTTTCATTTATTATGGTACAGAAGCAGCTGTAAACAGGTGGGTTTTTAGTCTTGATTTAAAGGAACTCAGTGTTTCAGCTATTTTGCAGTTTTTGGAAGTTTTTTTCCCCCAGATTGTTGGTGAATAGAAGTTGAATGCTTCAATGCAGAGTAGTCTGCATATCCATAGTTGGGTATCTCCTGAAGATATCCAACCATGGAGCATCTGAGCTCTGTGGAGTTGAGACCCATCATGCCAGTAGCCTGTGTCACAGTCATAGGAGCATCTGAATGTAAAGTATGGCTTGGAGCACTTTAACTTATGATGAACAGACGCTCTGATTAATGCCCTCCAATCTCTCACACACAACCCCCCTCTTCTCCTGCCTTTTGATGATGCTTGTACCCCTTGTCAACAAGCACAAATTTTAATTAGTGTTGATTGTTGTTACCATGTTCAATGGTTATTAATTAGATTAAGGAGGGGTCCCAGACTTGATTGCATGCCTGGAGCTGAAATGTCTCACCGTGCAGAATAACAAAAATGTGATGAAAAAATAAATCAATGACTACTGGGAATGGCTGGCAACGGAAAGGTGGAACCCTCTCCTAATAGGAACACAAAAAAGTAGCATAACAATTCATGCATTTAGTGAAATGTTACTTATTACTACTTAAAGTTTTTTTTTTTGTTAGACTATTTCTTCTTTCATTTCCCTCTTTATATTACGTCTGAATGAAGTAAAGTCCATTTAAAATTCAGTCTTAAACAATTTGATTTCCTCCAGAATACCCTGGAGGCCTGTACCTTAAAGGTGCCATCTCCTCCACATGGTCTTGCTTGCTGCTCTTGGACTCAGACATGTCAGCACCGCGATTCAAAGTCTGTCCAGATTTTTCCGTAAATTCTTTGATATTACTCTGTCTTCTTGCTCTTCTCCCACCTTAACCCCTTCTGTAGCTGAGCTGCACTCGGCCGAATTCTGTGTCCTTCAGGGCTGACATTTTATCAAGCGAACCTGTCAGAGAACAAAACTGGCTCAGACCCATCCTTCCCCTCTGCCTCTTTTCTCTGCTCTTCATATGCCTTTGTTTGGTGCCTAATGATAGCTGTGATGGAACAGTCATGCTCTGTGGTCACAAAGGCCTGCTTCTGGGCCTTTATCCTGCTGCAGCCGCCCCCGCTCTGTCATTTGGCCTTTCTATCCACTTTGAGCCTCGCAGGTCAAAGAGAGCATAAGTTCTCCTGATCTAAGATGGCATCATTGTCACATTTAATTTCAAACAAGTTTTATTTTGTATGTAATTTGTATGTTGAAATATTTTTGTATCTATTGCTAAACAGGAAAGATAAAGTCCAATGGCTAAAAATATAATTTTCCAAGGCTTAGAAATAGTCAGGAAGGTTCATCAGAAACTTGTGTAGCTGGGTGCATGTCCTGCTGTTTGCCTGATTCAGAGACAGTGAACAGCTCTGCCTATTAAAATGTAAATTCCTTCTCACTGCAGCAGCAGCAGCGACAGGCAACCCCAGACTGGGACACAGCTGAGAGGGAGCCGGTGGGGGCGAGAGCTATAAGGGGCTATAGGTAGGATCTGCCTATCACCATGTGGAGGCTCCCAGACAGCAAGCATGTGTCTGAATAAAATGCTCAGCTGACTGGACCCTCCAGCAGATTTCACAGGTCATACCGGAAACAAAGGGAACTGGAGTACTCCTTTCATGCAAACTTACTTTAATAAAAAATCTGCTGATCGTTGTTTTTAATCATTTCCTCTTTTATTTTTATATCTATATATTCTTTAATTATTATTATTCTATAGTCTGTAAAATTCCTGATTTGAGTTAACTGCAATTTTAGATACTTTGGAATAAAAGTATCTACATTTGTAGAATTTATTTTGACCTTATCAAAGCTGTGATTTGGATTATCTCAGTGCTTTTCTAATTCTGATTTAGGCATTTGGTTTTATGAGTCATTCATAAATTATATTTTTTGCATAGCATTTGCATTCTACCAGAATGCAATGTTAAATGTTAAAGTGGTGCAGTATTGGCTTGGTAAGAGCCTTCTTTTACAACTTGTCACTTTCCTTCAAAACATTTCAAAAATGTCTTTTGACAATAAAAACCAGATTTCATTTACATGTTTGATTTGTCTGATTTTCTTACGGGTGGGCATTACATGACTGCACATTTTATATACCTACCTACACACACACACACACACACACATACACACACACACACACACACACACACACACACACACACACATATACATATACACATACATACATATATATATAGACATATAAAACTAAGCTTTTTATAACAACTGCATTGCATCATCTTTAATTCTGCATGACATTTTTTTCCATACAGAAAATTTAAATGTTTTCTGTTTTTTATTGGTTTGGTAAGAGCCAAACCAATAGTTTGCTATTGTTTTTAATGTATTGACAATTTTTTGGTCTTGTAGAATTAAAGCTCAGTGCCACCTTGCTTTCATCAAAGTTAAATGGAACTAGAAGGAAGCTATATATTTGTTTTAGAGAAAGATGTGTTCTTTAAAGTCTGATCTGAGCTCTGCCTACATGTCAATGACTTAAATGAAAAGTCAAACCAATTTAACTGAGACAGTTACTTTTGTCACACTGTGTTTGAGATGAAGTTCTTAGAAAGTACCACTAGATGGAGATGTGATTGCATTGCAGGCAGTTTGTACTTTTATAAGTCAACATCCACATTTGGAGGCAACACGGCTGGCTGGTTGAACTATTAGCCTCTGCTCAATCATATTATGTTTGTTATATTGCATTTTACTAAGAGTGCAAATATTAAGAAAAAAATCTGTCAAAAAATGGGAAGAAGGAAAATATGGATATTTTCTACATTCCTGCTTCATTCACCTATTCTTATTCCACATCATGCATTTCAGTGTTCAGATGGCTAGAATAGGCAATTCATATTTTGGCTACAAATGTGGATTATTTGTTAAAACAAGCAGTTGTGTTAGTATTCTCCTTACACTGTCAGTTTTGTTGACAATAGGCAGTATTGATTTAGCAGTAACAGGCTGATTTATGTTGGAGCAGATGACAGTCTGTGTGCCCAAGTCTTCACAGAGCCTGTCTTTCTTGTAATTTTAGATAGTTTTGCTTTTGTGAATAAGCCAAACCCATGAGGTATGTATTAATTTGGTTTATAAACATTTCCTGTCAAAGGAGGATTTTCCATTGCTGAGTTATGGATATGCGACAAAAGCTGGACCTAAGTGAAACTGCAGCCATGTTGAATCTTAAAAGTGGAGCACTACTACCGCATGTTTTCTGAAGAAAACTGGGACCCAACCTGCTATGACAAATAATTATATTTTTCCTTACAAGCAATCTAAAATGAAAAGACTACAAAGAACTTGATTTTAGGAACAAAATAAAGCTTTGTTGTCCCTCTTTCATTTAAAATCAGAAATATTTTTTTATAGTTTGTTTTATCCGAAGAGTTTTTCTGGGAGGTAAAATGAATTTTTAGTATTAATGAAAATAGTGTTTAAGACATTCTAAATAAGTGAATGTAAATATGCTTAGATAAACAGTTCTGCTAGAAGAAGATGAATCATGTGTAAGAGTGGCTTGATATAATCCCTGACAACAATACATCAGTAATATTTGGTTACATAGGAAAAGGATTCTCTACCAAAAATAAACTGAGTGGGCTTTGAGAGTGAAAAGATAATTAAAAGATAAAATGTAAATCTTATAACTTAATTTTTTTCACTGCTTTGCAGGTGGGCTGCAGTTTATCCTGGGTAGCCAAGCTACAAACTGAATAAGTGGATGGTGCATCAACTAACTATCATAGCAATTACTTTTTAATATTTAGCATAATTAGCAGTTTGTAAATAACATTATTATGGTCAGATGCTCCATGGTGACATTATGAAACTTACTCATGCAAACTACAACTTGCCTCCACTTTTTGACCACGAACTAAAGCACAACATTGGTTAAAATGTCCATTAATGGACTAAAATCTATGAGTAAAATTGCTTTCTCAATACTGATTACCTTACATGTTACATGTGGGGATGGAAACGAGCGGAGTGATGCTGCAGAGAGCAATTCCAGGAGTTGGTTCCAAGAGCAGAGGAGCAGGAACCATAAAGGCAGATAAAAACTAGCCTTTGTGATTCATTCTGGAATATTCTGCCATTCGCATCGTCCTTTCTGATATAAATAATAACATGGTATTCCTCTGCGCTTTTAGCAGCTAGTTACAGCTTTATTTGTGTAGGTAATAAATATAATCCAACTCCATATGCCAAAGTATATTCAAAGTTAATATTATTTCCTAATCATATATTTTATAAAGTTCAATATTATCTGCATGTTTTGCTATAAGTGACCATTTATCCACCTGCTATCTACACCTGGTTATCTGTGAATGAGGGTGAGGGATGCCTACTCACTGTGAGACGTGTAGTAGCACTATTTTCCCTCCTCAATTCACAGAGCAAAGTCACGATACACAAATTAGAATGTTAAAGTAATTCTAGAACATCAGCATCAGCTTTTCCAGACAAAATGGTAGTACTGAATACAACATGGGTGCTCAAGTCTGGTCCTCAAGAGCTGCCATCCTGCAACTTTTACCCCTGCTTCAACACACCTGAATCAAATGAATGACTCGTTACCAGGCCTGTTCAGAGCTGAATGACTGCTGGTGAGGGAATTCAGCCACTTGATTCTGGTCTGTTGGAGTAAGGATGCATCTTCTGAACAACTTTGTCCCTGACTTATTTGGAAATCTCCTTGGTCTTGGTCTTCACACACACGCACACACACGCACGCACACACACACACACACACACACACACACACACACACACACGCACACACACACACACACATATGCACACAGCCATGTTCTCGTGCCTTGTTGGGACTTCGCATTGACTTATATTCATTTTCTACAGCCTAACCCCATTCCTAACTCTAACCCATATGTTTAACTAAAACTCAATTCACACCTTAGTCCTAAATCTGACCCCTGACCCAAAAATTGCGTTTCACCTTGTGGGGACCAGGCTTCAGTCCCCACAAGGAGCAGTGGGTCCCCACAACGTAATATGTGTCAGGAAAATGGTCCCGACAAGGTATTACAAACAAACACACACACACACACGTACACACTCATTATATGTATATATGTGTATATGTACATTTATTTATTTATTTATTTATTTATTTATTTATTTATTTATGTATGTATGTATTCATGTTATTATTTTTTTCACCAACTTATATGCATCATATACAATTTAAGCAGAACACATAAAAATGCCAATACTTTTGCAAGACATGTTGGAGACATTAAATACAATTATTCTATATTTGTTGCTTGAACTGAAAGAGAAACTTGCCCTAACCCATATGTAATCTGATTCCAACTCATTATCCTTTAAAAATGTGATTCTGCTGCTTGTAAAGTTTTCACCTTGATACTGTCTACATCTGCACCTTGAAGAAGGAGCATTATTTCAGTTGCCTGAATGGTCCTCTTCCTCCCTGGAAAAAAATAGACTGTTCTTTCATGGAAAAATTTAAGAGATGAAAATTGTTCATCTGTGATTTTCAGTAAAAATGAATTACGAACCTGGCAAATTGTCAGACCTTGTGTAATTTTAGGGAGTACTGCAAGGATCTTTTGAGAAATGAGAAGTCATTTTTGCAGCTGTTGTCGGAGTTCAATGGCTTCCTTTCTTTCTGTAATGGTGCATTTGCTGTGATGAGTGAAAAAGAAGAGCCAGAGTTAGAATGGTTCAATCCTTTAGAACCCAAAGCCAAAGATCACTGTGTGAACTCTTCTGCTGAGGGGTAGTCACCAAATACTAAATACTAATACTGGCTTTAGTGCTGAATGAAAACCCATGATAACCTTTGTGAAAACAGCATGGTGCACTTGAAAAATAATGCAAAAATGTCAGCTTTCTCAGTTCCAACAAAAATAAAAACAACTGTAGAAAAATTTGAGTTCAAATGGCTCTGACTCTTTCAGTTAGGTAATTATTTTTTTGCTGGTTCATCAAATGAATGTTAATGTCTGATTTCTTACAAAATTTAAATAATGATTCTATTAAGCATTGCTAATTATGCTTAACATTTCTTTAACTAGAGCTGCACACTGGTGCAATTGGTTGCTCTGCTGCTGTGCAGCAAGAAAGTCCTGGGTTTGATTCCCAGCCCAGGATCTTTCTGCATGGAGTTTGCCTGTTCTCCCTGTGGGTTCCCTCTGGGTACTTCAGCTTCCTCACACAGTCCAAATACATGACTGTCAGGTTAACAGATCTCTGTAAATTCTCCTTAGGTGTGTGAATGCTAGGTTGTTGCCCCGTGATGGACTGGCGATCTGTCCAGGGTGGAGATAGGCACCAGCACCCCTCATGATCCCACTAGGGATAAGTGTGTAAATAATGGATGGATGGATATCCATAACATGTTAATGAAAACATGCTGCCTAGTCTTCAGGGAGCATTTATACGAACACTCCTCTATTTTTTAAGGAACTTTGTATTTCATCCAACATGCTCAAAATATCTTTCAATACAAAATAATCAATGTTGGTAAAACACATGAAAAATACCAGAGTTTTAACTGAATTCATATAAAAGGGCCAACCTAAAAAACCTATTAATTTCAGCAGCCTACAGATAGAACTGGGTATCACACTGTCATCCAGCAGAGTGGAAGCCTGAAGTACAGTTGGTCTCAAATGTCTGCACACTCTGTTCACATGCTGGGGTTGTAAGACACCAAGAATGAACCCATTTGATATATATACTGTACAATCCAACTGGAAACAAACCAATCTGGTCAAACAATATGAAACATTAAAGCTGCATAACTTGGTGGGACAAGTGTATACATCATTGAACTAATAGTTAATCAAACCTTATTTGGTAAAAATCATACTACATGTTGATTCAGCAATATTTTTTCACTCCTGAATATTGTGATGTCCTCTTCAGTTGACCCCACAGGTTCACTGGTAGTTTGGTTTCAGACCATTTCAAAACTTTTGACAACTAAAACCCTTCAGTTCAGTCTCGGTTCCCTCTGAACAACAGTAACTCCACCTCATTACGGTCCCAACAGAGTTTACTGTGTGACTGGTGTTGTTTTGTTAAAGTATAGTGTTGCTTGAATATGTAAATATATTACTATATATGATGCTCCAATACTGGTGGAGCTCTGGAAAAAAGTCTTTTGCACTGTATGATTTGTCTAAGAAAAATCAAGAAAGTTCTCACAGAAACAGTTCAAAATGTAAAAAAATCTAAAATAAGACATAAAAGCTTGATAATTACTCAAAATCACGAGTGAGCTTCAACCATTTAGAGAAACCAACTGAGGCTCAGAACCAGTAAAGCAATTAAAATATAAAAACTAATTTGGATAGCATAGAACGAGGATAAATTAGACTGTCCTGGGTGCATGACTGGATGTGCCTTTAATTTTAGTCTGATTGATTTTATATGAATTCCCTTTGTAAATTACAACCATACAAATACACTGTATTGACCTCACCAAGACAATAAAATTGAAATGATGACTGACCATTGAACATGGTTTTCATACAAAAAAGTCACTGGTCTGTTGCGAAGCATGTATTGTGATCTAGTAAAGCTCCTAAGAATCTAGAAATGTAGATTCTAGAACAGCAATTTACAAATCTCTCACTCTGACACCATATGACTCTCCATCCGTCCTCATGCAGTTTGTACATATCTACAAAAAACAAGACATTCATAATTAAATTAATCACCTATTGATTTTCTGAGCTCAACTTTTTTAAAGATCCATCTGCTGTTTCCTGCTTGCTGTATGATTGTACTTTTCCACCAGCTGCAGAGGATTTTCTACATGACGAAAGTAGGGAGGAAATGTGTTGCAGTGTGAAAGCGGGGCTAAAAAGGCAAGCTTGCATGTCAGGATGAAGACAGTGGTGGAGCAGGAAACAAACTGCAGTTTCTATTTGCTCTGCCAATTGCACTTGACGGCGCTGTGTGTATTAAAATGAAGCGGGGTGTCTGCAGCCGGAGGACGGTCAGGGCTGGTGGACGGTAGCAGGTAATTATGGTAGCCAGGTGCCTGATTAGGGAGCTGCTGCTGAACCACTCGTCTCCCCCTCAGACCTCCATCACCTCCCTGTGCCCATTCATGCTGATGGAAGTGGACAACAGAGCAAGATACTGTTTGATTGCTATCACAAGTGTTTAATAAATCTGTACACTCAACCACACCACTGAGCTTAAAAACTGGTTCATCTCAGACATCTTGATGACTATTTCCTTCTTTTTGTTTATCTCCTGCAGCCTGATTGTTTGGTTCTCATGTGATCAACTCATTATCTGTTTGAGTTTTAAAGGTAGCTACCTCAGACAAAGGTAGCACTGGAACAGAACAAGACTACGACACAACAACCGACAGCAATGACACACGACTAGGATCCGACTGGGAACACAAGACACAGCTGGGAAAAAGACACAGGAACTAAATTAACTAGAAAACAACACAGAAATATAAATCCTTATAGTTTTGTATATTTATGAATTGGTTCTTGTGTGCTTTGTCTGTTTTTAACATTATCAATGTACTTTTATGTTGTTTTGTATGTTTGCAATGCCTAGGTGCAATTCAAATTTTCCCCTTGGGAGTCAATGAAGCAACTGAACCAAACAAAAGGTTTAGTTGATCTCTTTTACTGGTATATTTTCTTCATTTCATTGGTTATATAAAATAGCCCTAAAACCTTCTAAAATGTTTCATTTTTCTTAAAGCCTATGGCACAAAGCTAAATGCGGCTACGAGCTACATGTAGCTACATGTAACTATTCAGTTAATATTTTTATTGTGTTTCAGACTAAAATGAGATCTCTTAATGGTTAGTATATCTACTTCCATCTCTTTCACCTCAGAGGAGCAGGGATCTGGATGTCTCTGGCATGGCTACTGCATCACAAAGTGGTCCGTATTAACGGTTTTAGAAAATGAGTCAAGGACAAATGCCTCTGAAATGGAAAACTTGATGTGTTTTTTTTTCTTTGCAACTCCACATATTTGATTTAGCTACCTTTCTGCAGTAATTCAGTTTGATATGGTTTTCCACATAAACAAAGCTATGTGGCTGGAAGCAAGTTGCTGGTTGATTGAGTGTGTCAGCTATAAGAATCCATATCGCTACTGCTACAGAGCCCTACATCCACAGGAATGGAAACGGTGTCATCAGCATTAAGGCGAAGGCATGCCCACATTGACTGAACTCAGACTGCAAGTGTGTTTGTGTGGCAGCGAGAGCCATGGGGAGGGAATGATTGTCTGTGCTTATTGAGCCTTGGATTTTTTTGTGTGCATGTTCATGTTGACTAGTCCCATGATGGCTCGGCTGTGAGGTGTAGACTTGTGCTCAAAGCGCACTTCACTACTGGCTGACAGTGCTGCAGCCATCAGACCATGTTGGTGCATCTACTGTCTCTTGATATATATTTTTTTGTTTCTTCATTTCATGTAAAAACACAATATGAGGGGAACAGTAAAGGAAAAAGAATGTGTAAGAACAACTGCTGCATGCTACTCCAATGCACATAAAACACACAAACTTAAAAATGCCATCTTGCTGTCTGAACCTATTAGTGATATAAGTAAGAGTAATGTCTTGATCCTTTCCAAATGAATGCATCGACTTGGGGTCCTAGTTAAATCATGTTTGAATGACTTCATGAGAGTAGTTGACTGCACTCATCTCTTGATGCCAACTGTTGCTTCATCACTCCATCTGGCTTCTTCCTCCAGAACTGCAGATAAATCGCTCAAGTCAAAACAACTAAGGCTGAGCACAAGGAAGCAGAGGACGTTGTGAGGATTTCAGTTCAGATTTATCTTGATTGCATCACAAGATGGCGCTGGCATTTGACCCAGTTACTATTGATGAAAACAGCAACACTGCAATTAGTGTGTGAGAAATATTTATTATTAAAAACTTTTGTGTACACAGAATGAAAGCACAGTAGTTCATCTTTTTAAATCATATAAGTGTTCATATCGTATCAGTGACACTTTAATTTATAAACTACATTAAAAAAAAGGATTCTGGTCAGCCTTAGGGTAAAGTTACTTAGCTTCCCAAATCCCTCTGAATTTGAAAGTGAAAATACTCTAAGTGCAGAGAGGCAAAACATTTCAATTAAGAATATAATAATCGACCACGTGGTGTTAAAGATGGATCTTCTCAGGTCTCAACTGTTGTTCTGCTGAAGAGGTGATTAGGAGCTGAGCTAAGAGCCACGTAGCCACATGATGGGTCCAGGAAGATGCAGAGATGCTGGAGGCCCAATAGTCCCTGATGAGAAAATAATAGAGAATGTTGGAATAACATAGATGAATACTTCATTTGTCGCCTTGGGGAAATTGATTTGTTGTAGAAAACTATTACAGGCACATCTCAGCCACTCTTGAGCGTCTTATGAAGTCACCCAAAGCAAGATTTAAGAATAAATCAGAAGTACATACAGATCAACGAGGCAATCCCTCATTTACACCACATACATTTCACAAATGCAGGAACTTGAATGTTTGTGGAATAAATGAAAAGTTTGATCTGTTCCAAGTAAAGCCAGGACAGTACACTGTAAAAAGAAATTAGTTGAACCAACTTAATTTAATTGCTTCAATCGTTAACAAGTTATTCAGTTAAGTCTATCCATCTTTATGTATTAAGTTTAACCAACTCAATTTATGT
>NW_015113523.1:0-21370 GCF_001443285.1 Poecilia latipinna | reverse complement strand
TATATATATATATATATATATATATATATATATATATTTTTTTTAACTCATGATAAAACAAAGACTGAACACTCAAGTTTGTTTGAAGGATTTGATATCAGAAAGCTTCTTCTCTCTAAAAGAGAATTTGGCTGCACCTGATTAGACCACAAGATTGCATTCTTCTTCAAAAAGATTTAAGAAGCAAGTTGGATTTGAAGTCACTAAGGAGTAACTTGTGAGAATGTTGAAGTTAGATTTAGTAAGTGTGTTATAAAGCCTTTATGATTCCTTTAGTCGATCTGAAATGTAATCATGGCAGTCTTTGAATATGCCTTATCTCTGTGTAAGCTGCTGTTTTTACAAATAATTTACCAAAGGCCAAAAAAGTGGCAAGAGATAGCCTTGGCCTGGCTTGGATAGATAGAGCTTTTTATTCAGACATAGAAAAGAGTAGTGTGTTTGTGTGTGTGCGAGTGCACATGTGTGTGTGTATAACTGTGGGGATATCTCTAGACATCAGCAAACAAGGAGAAGAGGCAGCTAAGGTGAAGGGTTTTGGAAAATCTGCACAATAGGCTATCACAAAAACCTGCTGCAACAGTCACAGTGCTGGAGAATGGAGTGCTGTGATGGCGCTCAGCGAGACAGAGACATATAAAACTCCAGCCAGCTCTATTATATCCACTGTAATAAAGCCCAATAGTCTGATAGCAACTGGCCTCTCACTTTCAAGCCATAAAAGAGGGCATTGAATGCCAAAACGTCTGTAGGAAATTTATGTCACACGGTTTATTTGTCCTTGCACATACTTGCCGAGGCATTGGCTCACATTTATTGCTATTTAGTTATAGATTGGTTGCAGGGACTTTTTTTGTCTGTTGGTCGAGTTATAATGCTGTATTAATTGTTGAATGTGTGGTTTGAATAAAAGCTGGTTGTCTCAAACAGTTCTTCTGTAAATCCACGGTTCTGTTTATCTGCATTCATTACTTGGGGATACAATTTCAAACCCAGATATGTGGTGTGCCAAATGTTGAAACAGAACTCAGCATGGCACAAACCTACTGCTTTACGTTAATGTCTGATGAATTATCAGCTTTAGAAGATTGTCATTAAAGGCAGTGATACTAGCATGCTGATGTTGAATAATATATAAAAGAAATGAGTCTAGCACTTGACTAAAAATGCATCCGTAATTAAGCAGAGGCATAATAAAACTCCAGCCACAAGTTTTTTACTCAGTTGAAAAACACATTGTTTTTTTTTTTTACCATGAATAATTATTAACAAGTGTTTATTATTAAAGTTGACTATTTTAATTGAAATTAACAAGTCAGAGTTCCACCTGATTATCAGAAAATGGTGGTAGCCAGTTAATTCAAATATCTGCCTGGCGAGGTTTGGTATAGAGCACGAGATGAATGAGTGTTCTGTTGGTCGAGTTAATGATAATAATAATAATAATAATAATAATAATAATAATAATAATAATAATAATAATAATAATAATAATAATAATAATAATAATAATATTGATATTAATATTATTAATATTATTAAGTATTAATAAATAATAATATTAATAATAATAATAATAATAATAATAATAATAATAATAATAATAATAATAATAATAAAACTAAACAATAATGATGATGATAGGAACATATAGGTATAAAACAAAGCAAATTCTAAACAATAAAAAATTATGTTAATATATATATTTTAAAAAAACATTGGCTGTAAACAAATAAAGTAAATAGAAACCGGTTCATTTTTATTTTGAAATTCTTGGTTGTGATGCTGAGTCAGTAAGATAGAAAGAGAAAAGAAAGATAGCTAATTATGGAGATGTTTTAAAAGTAGTTTATTTTATAGAAATTAATGATGGAGGATAATTACCTTAATATGTTGTGTAGAGGTATATTACAGGCATATCATGACAACAACAAACAGGAGTGTTTGGACAGCTTTGTAGCTACAAGTTTCTATGCTCTTATCTGATGTCAGGTGTTATGCTGATGGATCAATCAGGCTGAGTTAATTTCCTGCTCGTGTTGTAGAGCAACTTGTAAAAGTCCTGCTGCAGGTTTCTGGGGCCCAGGCAAAGGAGGAAAACTTCAGGTTCTTTATAGTGAAACCATTGCTCTGTGCTACTGGAGACACTTCTGATTTGTGATGGCTGAGTTGACATCCTCAAGTTGTCCTATGTTGTCAGCATGGCAAAAACATATTACATATACTGTGTCACAAATCAGTATGTTTAAAGGGAATGAGAAATGTTACATTTTACAAAGACAACTTTTGAGTCTGTCTTGTTTGCATGTACTGAAACTAAACCAAAGTCTTTTCTGTAAACACAAAGATTTTTTATCTTTTCCCTTCTGCCATCATGGCTGTTTAAAATCAGGACATTTACTGCAAAATCTAAACCTTATTATTTAAAACAGGCAATGTTTATTGTTTTATTGACCAAAAATTAATTTATAAAATGTTGATTCCAATAGTCTGATCTGATCATGCAACATGAAAGCAAATGAATCTGGGCCAAAGGGCCAGGAGTGTGCTTCTATGACTATTTTGTTATCCTTTACTGCTCCTTTCTTCAGTGTTGGTAAATCTGAAGCTTTGGACAAACGAGAACGCTGGATCTTCAGGCAACTTACACCCTTGGTTAAAGTGAAGGTTTCCAAGAAAGAGTTGAACACAAGAAGATTCTCTATTGTCTGTGTTGTAGGCTCAACCTGGCACAGGCTGGCTTAAGTCTGAGCAGGGTACCATGAAATAGCAAGGCATATAAAGCAATTATCAAAACCTAGTGAAGGTCCAACAAAATACAAAAGAAAACAAAAAACTAAAGATGTAATTTGCTCTTTGTAAGTGGTCTTCTTTGAGATTTGATTTATGAAAGAAGCTTAAATATGGAGTGGCAAGAAGTGACCTTTAACATCTGAGACAGTCAGAGCAGTTAACTAATTAGTAAGCAAAAATACCAGCTGCAGAAATCTTAAAGAAATAGCTCATCATTAGTGACAGCTTTAACAGGTCCAACAAGAAAATATGAAGGTAAAGTGCCCTGAGATGACATTTGTCATGAATTGGCACCACATAAATAAAGTGAATTGAATTCCATTGAAGTTAACAAAACACAATTAATAACCAAACAAACTCTATACCTGACACAACTTAAGGTGATGAAAGCACCTTAAACTCTCATGTGGCCACAGAATGAGCCTTCATTCAGTTTCTTACCATACACTCTGAAAAACACTAACAACCAGGCCACACTTACTCCATCGTCTCCCCTTTCAGTGGGTGGAGCGCCAGCAGGTGCCACTGCTTACAGTACTTCATTTACAGTATTAAACAGAGAACTGATCACTCTGAATGTGAGAAATAGCTGCAGAAATAACTTTTTTTTCTTTTAATAAATTGTGTGACTCTCTCAGAAAGGACTTAAAAACATAATATATTCCATACTTACATCTTAAGTTGACTCTTTATGATTCAGTTTTGGTTTAAGCAGCATACACAATGTGCGACTATGTAATGTATCTTTAGATTTACACATCAGGTGCCAAACAGAAACCAGTTGAGGGAATCAGCATCTGCTGTAGAATAATCTCCATGAGAGAGACAGCTTTCTCATAGAGACACTCCCCCCCTCATTCATGCTAAGCCCCCTCCCTTACCTCTTAGCTGGCTGACAGAGGACTCCACCTGAATGACATTTACAAATTACCCGGCCCAGAGCACTCGGTCCCATGACCCGTGAGTCTGTACTCAGCACCCACAGAGACTCCGCAGCATTTTGTCATATAATTACTGCAAATCCTCTGAAAGTGGTCCTCCTCCACATACCATGCACCTCCCCCACTGGCACACACACACACACACACACACACACACACACACACACACACACACACACACACACACAGAAAGTCTGTCTTTGTATCTTCACAAGGACTTTGCATTGACTCCCATTTATTTTTCATTCAGTTCTGCAGCCTAACCCTGATCCTTACCTTAAACCTGACCAGTTCATGCCTAACCCTAAACCTGATATAAGCTCAGCTCACACCTCAGTTGTAAGTCTAACCTCTGACCCCAAAACTGCACCTCTTCTTACAGGAGCCAGGCTTTGGACCGGATTCTTTATTGAGATGGTCGTAGCTACAGAGTTGTGTTGTTGTCTTAGTTGTCTTATAGCATAATGTCTGCCACATTAACAGCATTCTTATCTCAAGTTTGGTATTTTAAGGGTGATGGGATTTCCAGCAGTGACTTTAATATTTATATGATACAGCGTCAATAACTATGTGCAAAACGTATTTTGTCCACTCTTTTTCATCCCACAGATATCATCTGAAGTGTTGAGATGAACACTCATGACGTAGACGGATGTCCAAAATGACGTCATTTTGTCCACAGAGAGGATTCCACCTCTTCCTCTCAACACCAGACCTGAGTTGAATACTTTGGAAAGAAACAACATCAGAAACACTTTATGATGAAATCAGTCATTCTCATTCACACAGGGTCACACACTGATGGTGACAAGCTACTGGATGTTGCCACAGCTGCCCTGGAGCAGTCTGAAGACGTCATCGGCCCTTTTGAGGGAAAGGTGGGTGAAGCATCTTGCCCAAGGAAACAACAGAAATGGACGAGATGGGGGCTTTCCACCATTGACCCTACAAATATGGTGCCTACTACTAACAGAGCTGTGTGATTGGTCAGACGTTTGTTGCTGTGTTTTATGCAGAACAATGTTGATATTTAACTTCAACTAGTCCGCTTCCACTATAAGTTTTTTGTATCGTCAGGAGACATGAATTATCCTGGCCATTGCCTCCCAGGTGTGACTGAATTGTCATCTGCATGAAAAAATACAGGAAAGGTCTATGTAATTTAAAATAAAACAAATCTTGTCGTAGTCTTGATGATCACTATGGTCAGCAGTGTTTCTGTTGGTCTTAATCTTCTCCCTGCATGGTCGGGTTAGGGATCGCTGAAGAGGCTGTGGCTCCTTTGAAATGCAGAGCAGCTCAGTGTGTAAATTGAAGACACCGCAATGTTACAAGTAGATGACATGTGGCACTTATGACCTGCAGTGTTGTTCAGAGGCCACGGTGCCACAAAGTAAATCAGTTACACCAGACAATTTCATTTTCAGCACAGAGGGAATGAGATGCACTATACCTGAATCCTTGAAAATGACTCCACCAGCACAAATTATCACACACACTCTGTGGCTCTGAGTGTCACTGTGCTGCCTCGTAAGGTCCACCTCATGAACAACTACAGTTAGGAGTCTAATTTTTATTCACAGAAAATATCTTAGCTCCATATTTTTATGAAGATCGCTTTACAAGCACTCTTTCAGCTAACGCAGCACAAGATTTAATAGCGAGAGAGAAGTTATCGGATAAATCTTAACCAGCAAGTTACAGGGTACATCATTTTATTATGTCAAATTATTGTTTTATTAAAAATATATTGAACAATATATTTCATCATCTGGAAGGTTTTAACAAGAGAATAACCTGGTTTATTCTTTCAGGTTTTTAAGGTGCCTCATGCAGAAACAAGTGAAGGGGAGATGAGAGACTGGAGGAGAGGCTGAAGATTGAGGTAATCACATCTTTGCTGTGAGAGAACGCTGCATTTAACATTTTTATCAATCTCTATTAATTTCCCAGAAGTGTCAAACTTTGGCATTTGTTCAAGAATCTTCGTTGAATCTGCGCTTGGCACCATAGCACAAGTCCATATGACCATTCTGTCCCTAACACCCTGCAGCCTGTACAGCTTTCTGCTGAAACCCTCGGCTTGTGGAGGATGAATGAATTGAAAGGTTTGGACAAGCAGTTTGTGCTCTCTGGTGTGAACGGTGACAGCATTTTAACACACATATAAATAAACCTTTAACATGACTAATATGCACACAGTTTTCTCTTATGTTGCTTGAATATTTAACATTACAACTGACAACTCTTAAAAAAGATGTGCATTGTCTGAACCTACTGCATTTAACAATAGAAACATTTTCTGTGCTTCTTTTATATGGAACGGTATAAACACTATCTGTTCTGTCCTCTAGCAGACTCTGCTGTGACATATTCAGAGGTCTTGTAGCTGTTTCACTATCATCCCAAATGAAGCGGCTCTGCACATGTTCCCCCACTCTCAGCCTCTTTCTTAACTAGTCTATTACATGGCAACTCATGTTCCAAAACATGTTCCTCTGCTTTTTGCGTTTCACTTTATTTCACACTAGCTTATGATGACCCAGCCGCTCAGCGCTAACAGTCATGAAGCCGCCTCATATTGAGCCGATCCGTGAAATAATATCTTTTTATTTTCCCTCTCTTGCTTCGTGTAAGTGGTTCACCTCAATGTGGAAAAAGATGGTGATGGATGCTTAAATCTCACAGTAGTGAGTAAAAGGAAGAAATCCACGTCGGTTTGGAATGGAAGAAAAACTTTTTGGCATGAAGTTATTAGCATCACAACTCAGCCCAATCCACACTCATGGCTGGGAAAGATAACTGTAGCTGGTTAGAGTGCATGAAAAGAGGATAAAAAAGGACCTCCACATTTCAGCTGTGTTCTCACCAAGACTGACAGGACTGTGATGCAGCTATATGCTAACAGGAACCCAGCGCATGGCTTGGCCACCTGCTTTCTCACTATACGCAATGTGAGCACTACTACTAGCCCACGGCCCTACATATAAATGGAAAGTGACACAGTGATTGTGTGCAAGGCCAGACCATGCTCAGATGAGGGTGTCACTTCTGGCTTGCTTGATTGCCACATTCAGTGGGCATGGCAGCGAGGAGTTAAATCGAGGGAGAAAAGGTCAGGAGCCATTGGTCATCTGCTCTCCCTCTCTCTCCCCTAAATTACTTGTCCTCCAGGAGAGGAATGAAAACAGACAGGGCCTGGCCCAGGCACCAGGAGCCTGGGAAATGATCTGCTTGGCCAGAAAGCCCAAGGGGAAGGAATGGGAAAGAGGAACGGGAGTGAAAAAGAAAAGCTGAAGAGAAGATTTGGGAAGGATCAGGTGTGAGAATCATGGAGGGGAGCTGGCAAAGGTGTCAGATTCAGATGACTGCCCAGTCTCATCGAAGGGGAAAGGCAAGAGTAAAGTCCCAAAAGGGTTTGAGTCTCTAAATCCAATGCGATTCATTTCTTAAAAACTACATGGTGCTGCTTGTTATATCATTAAATGTTTACATGCCATGCTGAAGCAGACTGACAACTTCAAGAAGCAGGAAGCAAAAAGAAATTTCTGAAAAGTGTCTCCAGTGCAAAAACAAATCAGTTTTTTTTATTTGTGACTTGAACATCAGATGTCCAAACCAGTTGTGGTGCATTGGTCATCTGGTTGGGCATCCTTGCCTTCCTGGTGAGGTGTTCCAGGCACATTCCAATGGGAGAAGAGCTAGAAGAGCCAGAGGAAGAGCCAGGACATGCTGGAGGGACTATGTTCCTCGGCTGGCCTGGGAACATCCTGGGATTCCCCCGGAGGAGCTGGAACAAGAGAGAGAGGGAAGTCTGGGCCTCCCTACTTAGACTGACAACACCAGATAAAAGGAAGATGATGATGGATGGATGGATGAGTGGGTGTAACCCCTTGTATGAAAATCACACATATTGTTTTAAAGAAATTAATGTTATAATGACCAAGGAAAAAGAATTTCTTACGTCACCAGAATGTTGAAAATTTTATTTCTAACTGAAAATGTAACAGAGATACTTTAAACGATCAGTCTAACATGGCAAAAATGGGTTTTACAATATGGGAATACCATATCTTAAAATTCATATTACATAAAATAAAATAAACAGGCAAATATCCATTTGTAAAAAGCTGTTTTTATTTTTGTGGTGGGGGTGAGAGGGGGTTTGTTGCTAATAGTATTGCTAGTTTTTTTGCAGTACTATTAGTTTGAGAACGTGTAAAAAATAGACCTGCATCTTGAGGAGAACATGCAGTGTCTTGAAAAACACATACAATTATTAATTGAATAATTTATTCAGGGTGTACACCGCCTCTAGCCCAATGATTACAGGAGATAGGCACTAGTGAAGTGAATAAGGCAAAGAATGGATCGATGGATTAAAGCAGAGAGACGTAAACAAGGCAATTTCTGAAACAGTTGGGTTCAGTGCTAAGTCCATATGTGGCCATGTGGACACCGGATTGCCAAAACATTTGTTTCAAGTTTGATTTAGATTTTTGGGGTTTTATTTTGCTTTTAGGGAAGAAGCTGTCAATCACCATTGTGTACATGCTGCTCACACCCTCCGCCTTTCTCTGTTATACGCCAGCTGGCTTACCACAACAGAGCTGGCCATGAATGCTTAGGCTAGTTAGCATGACATTAGCAGACGGAACAGCACATACATTAGGATGATTAACTCTGATTGGTTGTTTTTGACTGGAGGAGGAACATTTCTGCTAAAGATAATTGTAGCACATGGAGCACAAATTATCTGTCTCATATTATACATGCTGACAGTTTTAGGAAATATTTAAAAAACATATATACTTGTATTTTAAAATGTCTTTTTGTAACAGTTACATTCTACAGTGATAAAATTTCGTAGCCTGTGTTTTAACTTTTTGAAGTGAAACATTTTGTGCAAAACTAGAAATGGTTTTCTTATTACTCTGATAACAAGAACTGGATCTTCACTTTCAACAGAAGAAACAAAAAGTTGGTGAAGTTTGGAAGATGGTTTTTATATCTGCATGCTCCGTATGACCAGAACAGATTGTGACTGTGCCCTGTGATTTATATTTAATCCAAACATCAGGTTCAGGAAACCTCTGGTGTTTATGAGGGTTGAAAACAACACCTCCCACTCAGGTTTTTCTATTTTTATGTCTTCATTCCATCAAGATCCTAAAACTATTATTTGGTTTGGAGTCTTCACAGCAGCTCCAACACATTTTGGAGAATCATAAACATAAACTCCTTACAGTTCAGGATTAATTGCCCTGCCTGTTTCTAGAAGGATTAACTATAAACTTAAAGGAAGATGTTCTTCAATTAATATTGATCATGATCACCAAAGATTAATAAACTTTCTAGCTTATAGTTCTAAGTTAGTAGTTAAATTATGCAGGTATACTGGCGCTGAAGAAATGCTGGGGGAAGAAGTTACAAATGACATCAGAAATGTCAGAGTTTGATGTCAGCAATTTGAACATATTTAACTATTTTAGATCAAACTAAAGGAAACGGATACTCTTTCAGAGATCATTGACTCGGTTAGCTTTGCAGCAATAGCAGCAAATATCGATCATTCAATATGTAGGACCTTTAAGAAAACACCACAAGGTTGATAAAACACTCATGCCTATTACATAGATGCAGGAAAACTGCTGACAGTCTCTGGTAAAGCAAAGATGGCATCAAAAGCTTCCTTTATTTTTATGTAATAATACACATAGGATCATTTAACACAACTTACCCCAAATATGTGAAGCTACCTGTAACAAAAGAGGAGAACCGAACTGAATAAACATGCTTGCCTTTTTGCCACCACTAGGTGGTGCTGTTTGCCAACTGCTCCCACTGATGTCTCACCATGACTGTGTTTTGCACTTACAAAGGTTTGGTCATGTGTGGGCGAACACCTTGGGGGCCTACAGTGGAGGACAGCCAACAATTAAACCAATGTGGCATCTTCTTGCCGTCCAGTCACTATGTTGCACTGGGACAATTAACCTGCTAATAATATGAGCACAAGTCCCATCACACACACACACACACACACACACACACGCACACACACACACACACACATCGTCCCCCCTGACTTCCCTGAGCTCACATCCCTTCTGGCCATAGGAGAGCCATTGTATTAGAAGATGCTAGCAGAGATAGTTTAACGTAATGAACCATCAAGATGACGACTATTAAAAATGATTTGTGGTGTTCCAGAGCAGGGAGGAGATAGGAAGAATAATCTGAGTTTGTCTGCCAGATAATGTTAACTCTTTATTCTCCAGCTATTGGACAGACAAAGACCAGAATCTCTCTTTTCTTGCAACCGTTAGAGGAAATGCTGGGGAAATCAAAACTTATTGACTGCAATATGAAAAATACAAGTAGTTTTTAAAGATGGCAGACGAGTAAACAAACAGCCGTGTTCTCAGCACACAGCTGAAAATCCTGCACTGAAGATGTCGGAGTTAAAGGACAGAAACACAGAATATGATCAAACATGTTGAGAAAAAAACAGCATGGAGGAAGATAAAGCTACTCTCACTACCAATAGTTTTACACACTGAAGAACATCGTAAACAGTCAAACTTTATTTTCCTTCAGTGTTTCTTTATAAATTTAATTTATGTCCTTCTGCAAAAACAATTTTTTGAGACATTTTTTTAACGCCTGTGTGATGTTATGGGAATTTATTTAGTTTCTGCAGTATTTCTTTCACTAGTGTGTACGTGTACATTTATAATGAAAATTGTTTTCAGGTTTTATTTATTTTGAGTCAGCCACACTGGTGAAGTAGGATTGTTTTGTTTTACTAAAGAACTTGACATTGCTGTTATTCTAAAATGTGCTAAGTAGATTGAGAGGTATCGTATTTTGTTTGTAAAAAAATATTTTTTTTTGTCCTGAAAACAATGCTTGACAGAATATTTTAACAATGAAGCAAAGCTTTGCCTCTTAATGTAACTCTTCAGTGTGAGTTATATGTTTGATTTCTATTTGAAGTATAAAAAAATAATGCCTTGTACTATTATGACTAAAATAGATAATATTTACTAGAGTCAGAGCTGGAGGCTAGTGATGGCACAGACATTACACACTGTAAAACATTTGAAGGTGGCTTAACTTGACAGTGAAAGCCCACCTGCTGCCTTCAAAATGCAATTTAAGTCAAGAAGAAAACTTTATTGGTTTTAACTAAGAAATTAAAGTTTATGAAGTTGATTTAAAAACAGGAGATAAGTTGTCTAAACACTGTTTTTTAAGTTCGTTAATCTTGAATTGTGAGTTTTAACTTAAGGCTGCAATTTAAACCAAATAATTATTTCACAATATGAAAGATAAAACTTCTCTCACCTAGTTAAAGAGCACACATTTCTCTATTGTCTTCACTCACAATATCAAGTTATAATAACTGCTTGTTTTACTTTAGAATACAGTAATTTAAATTCTTGTTTCATTTGCATGAACAAAATTTCTTATCTGACAATGAATTTTTTTAATCATCACAATGAATTCTACTCAAAAACACTTAGTGTAAGCAGGACATTATCCTGAAGCCTTGCAAACTGTCAGTTGCATTAAAATAAACATTTGCCTTAATAACAGACAAAGTCAGATCAATGTAACAGATTTCCAAAAACATGCCGTTAAGCGCAGTAGGAAATAGTTCCCACTCCTGTCTTTTTCTTCTTTCAGTTTTTTTAAGTGCTAACCTTAAAACTCTAGTTTATTCAACTTTTGGAGGTTTGGAAAAATTAATAAAAGTTAACACAAATGGAGTCTTGACTGAAGTTCAGTCTGGAAGACTCTAGTCGCACCTGCCTCATCAATCAGCGCCCGCCTCTCTGCAACCTGGACCTATCGGCGCGGACCAAGCTTCGCTCCAGCCAATCATCGTTTGGGCTTCAGTTCAAAAGGACCTTCACCCATAGCCTCCTCTGCTCACCAGCTGCGATCAACCCATCTCCACCTTCTGCTCCTGGCTCTCAGGCCTCACCTTCCTCCGACCGGCCCCGGGGGGTCTACATTCCTATGCTGCATCAGGAATGTTCATCGAGCTCATCGAAGTCCAGCTCGATGTCCCCGGCCGGGGCCTGAACGCCAAAGGACTTTTTATTTTCATGTTCATTTAGTCATTAAACTCTTTTAATCTCCTTCTTTCTCCGTTTGAGTCTCTCCAGATTGAACTTACTGCATAAGTTTATCTGTCACAAACTCACACATTTAGGTTCAAAATCTAAAACTAGCTAAATGTATTTCACTTAATTAGTAGAAGATAGTACACACAAATAAAGGTGGCTCATGATGTATCTTACTGTTTTACAGTGCAGTAAAAACTCATTACAATACCAGAGAAACATGCAAAAAGCTGCTCAAGAAAAGTTAACTGGCAGTGTAATGCCAAGTAACATTTTTGAATTAATTAATAAGAAGACAATACAAAATTTACAATGGGCAATTTTTAATAAATGTAATTGAAAACAGATTAAGAAAACTGTTGCTCCTTTAATATTTTATCTATTTATTTATTTATTTATTTATTTATTTATTTATTTTGGATTTCTCTCATGCTTGCTATAAGAAAAAATAGTTTTTGGTTGAATGAAAATCATTTTAAATCTAAATCTACCTAAATCTGCTGGGTGTCACTCTGGTGTGATGTTGATGCCACAGTTTTATCTGAGCTTCAAAATTCCATTTTGGTGAATTCAGCGTTATGTTTTGTCACAGTGAGTTATTTTATTTAAGTAAATGAGCCCAAATTCTCAGGGTAAAATTTAAAATGCAAAATACAAAATGTTAAAGGAAGGCAAATTATGGATATCAAAATTCTCAAAGCTAAAGGGTTTTGCAGAGTTCTGCCTCCAGCCTCCATCTCACATCCCTGTTCCAGCTTCACGTTGCCTCTCCTCTCCTCCTCATCGTCTGGAGTCCTCCCTCAATCTTCCAATATCTCTGCAAGCAGAAGACTGGATTGAATTTTCCTGTGGAGTCTCTAAGGATGAAAATGAACGCAACTGGTGGATATGTCCCTGACTACGCCTCCTGATACGGCCCCATAGATTCACACCTTAGATATTGCTCCCCAGATACAAGCAAATGCATCCACCATATTGCAAATAAAATTTTTTCCTGCATCCAGCTAACAGTGGGAATTCACTGATAAACAAAAGAAAATCCATCTGGCATATAGCACATTATCCTCAGGGAGCAGGAAGCTTGCTTTTCAAGCTCAGGTTTTACAGCTGATCACCAATGTAGAGATAAACACACAAAGGGACAAAGCTCAGCGTCTGCCTCTGCATTCTTTGATCATTTCAGATCTAATTTGGTCTTTGTCATCACTCTGCAGCGTGCCGCCACTCTGTCCGTGTACATGTGTGTTCTATAAGCACATTAGAGTAAATATTTACCATCTGTGACTCTCTCTCTCTCTCTGTCTCTCTCTCTCTCTCTCTCTCTCTAGCACAAGATTCCTGCACTTTTTTTTAATCAGCACTGGAGTTCAGCCATGGGCCTTTTTAATTTTCTGCTTTTGTGTTTTTAGCTGAGATTGACAGACTGCTCTCTCCCCGGAGCATTGTTCTATTAATCTGTTTAATATGCTACAGAAAAATTCAAGTGCCAGAATATGGAGCCCGGGTAATGGAATCACAGCAGGTAAAGGCAGGCTTGCATATCTGACAACTGGTGAGGAGAGGAGGGCAGAAGAGCCTCAGTGGTTGGTTTGGCGCGGCGGGGAGATGGCGACGGCGTTTGAAGCTTTTTCAAGCTCTCCTTAGCGAACCTGACCACCGTGTTCGGAAACTAGACAGAACTCCCGAGTGGGAACCATCAAACAGCTGCAGCTCAGAATGGCTGCAGCTCATCACTCATTGTAAATCTCACAGGCTGAACATAAATGCAATGGTAAAAGCAAGCCAGTGGTCCATCTAGAACTAAATGTCATGCAGGTGACAGTGAGGTATGTGAACTGACAAGTGACTACCTGCTGAGAGCAGTACATTAAATATGGAAGGTAAATGCCAGTGTATAATTGTACACCTCCTTTCTCCTCTTACTCTCCTCCCAACTCCTCCCGCTGAGGCAATGGCTTGTGTTTAATTAACTCTGCCTTAATGAGCTCACAGCAAGTCAGAGAGGGGTTGGGGGCTGTGGGGTGGGGGTGGGGGGTTCAGGAGAAACGGGTTTAAGGTCGCATGTTTTAGGGACGATGATGCGTTTTCCGCATGAGATAAGCTCTGAAAGAAAAAGCCCGTAACCACTGCCCCAACTTTGCTCAAGTCAGTGGACACTGTACAGACACAAAATTACAGCTCAGGCTGGGAGTGAAGAGTGGATAGTGGAGCACTAATGACATAAAAGTAAGATAAGCCTTCATCTTGTCTTTCCACTGTGGTAGACAAGCACTGACCTCATTTTGTCCTCTGTGTAATGTACAGAGTGTAATGTGCTGATACTCAGACTTAGGTTAAGCTTTTGATCACGCCGTTATCCCAGACTGGCCTGGGGATCAAAAACAAAAGAGGAACAACTGGATTTCCTTGGCTCAGTGACATTAACGGCAGAGACGTTTTAGGGAAAGGATTTGTCACTCGCTTGTGGCAGGAGGAAAAGAGAAGATGTCAAAAGAAACAAAAGCATTGGACTTCTCATTACTTATTTCATATTCGTGTAAAGAAGTTTGATCTCTGGAGGTTAGATGGGGCTGTATGGATGTAATGCCCTAAATGAAGCTTTTAGTTTGATATTTTAATAGTGTGATATTATAATCTGAGCCCTTCTCAAAGTCAGGCTGTTTGGTAAACCATCTCTGCTCTACGTTATTGTTCCATTAACACCGCCTCTCTGCATCTGCCACACATCTAGACCTTCATATGTAACAACCCCCCCAAAAACAGAGCGTGCCAAAAGAAAATTAGGCTCTTTGATAAAAAAATTACTGAGAAAAAGTTGTGAAGCTCCAAAGGAGCCTCAGATTGGAGTGAGCCACTGGTAATTAGAATACTTGGAAAAATAGGCAGGCCTCAGCAAAAATCTGGATTTTTAAAATGAAAAGTCACCTGTTGAGATGTTCAAATAAATGAAAATCAGTTCTTGAAGAAAGATGCAGCTCTACAAAGTCAAGCTCACCGGTCGCCTTGCTTCCCCAAGGCAGCATGACAAGAAGGGAAGTGGAGAAATAATCTCACCTATTTTCTTACTGTATTTTAGCCAGCACCCAGACAGCTCACATTACACATCACGTTTCTTTTGGCAGTTTTTCTAGCTGTTTTTGAATCTTTGCCGTCTCACACACTAAAGTTGATGATCATTTTTGTCTTGTAGATCTATTTAACTATGCTAAAGTTGAAAAAATAATAATTGATTAAAAACTGTTAGTCACAAAATCATCAGATCATATCACGTCTTCTGCTGACATACATTTAAGAATACATCAATTAATTAGCCTGACTCAGCTAATCATGATTGGATCTGACTTATGACCATCAGAGTGTCACCCAGACCCAGGGACAACACATTATCATCCCTAAAACCTGCAACCTTAAACCTTTTACTGTTCAACAGCATGTACTTTGATAACTATTTATTAGCTTAAAACTGCAATAAATGTGAGCCACATATGTTATGCGTAAATGGGGATGTTTTTGTAATTCCATATTTTCTGTTGAAATTCCTTCTACTGTCTATACAGAACATACATTGTGTTTTTCTCTCTTTCTTATATTATTTTGAAAAAGCAGCAGAACTGGTCAAAAACACAATCATAGAAAACTGGAACTAGGTATAAGCAAGGAAAAGCCCAAACAGCAATGTCTTTAATTAACGTTGATATTCAGAGCCAGCCAGTGAGGCAGGCTGCTACATTTTAATTTGAGGAGAGTTAAAACAGAACATGTACATTCACTCTGAAGTTTAAAGTAGAGCAAAAGGAAAAAAAAAAACAACTCCTAATAAAATATATTTTTTAGGAATTTTCCTTTACAAACTCCAACCTTAACTAAAAAAATTCTTACACCTTTTCTGGGAATTACTGACTGAACATTTAAATGTTTAACCACCATTAGAAGTGCTTCATATCGATGCTGTTTCGAGTTGACCAACTCCAGGTATCCCAGCCCAGAATGACTGGGCTACATTTAAACAGCTTCACTGCAATTCATTGTTTGGCCTTATAGGAATTGCTTGTTTTCCTTAAGTTTTCAATTGGACCAAGGTCAGGATGGTAAGTGATAAACAGGCCAGACACTGTGGGATGGGAAACATCTCCACTGCATGATGCCTAGCTACTGTGTGGGGCGAACGTTGTGTTTGTGGGTCATCTGAGAAACTGGCTGATGCACTTAAAGCAGAAAAGAACAATTTTGCTTTCATGTGTCCATCTATTTCTCTTTAGGATAGCTTGTGTTATGTTTTAAGCTATGACCTCTGTAGGCCATTTTGATCAGCCAACAATGGGACATTGACTTCTTATTGATAGCTTGGCTAACATATGTGTCTTCCTTGTTCTTTTAATCAGTCTGGGCTGAATTTTAATAATGTTTGAGTATTTGATCCATTGCAAAGTAAAGTAATTTATTCCTCTCTGGATTGGTTTTCACTTTCATGATCTACCTTCGACAGCGACCTTTTAATCAAAGTACACAGTTCTTATGAATAATGTCTGGAACAACCCATATTCAGACAGGACTGCCCTGTAACCACCATGTATTCACTGCACTCCTCCTTCAATCGGTCCACTGTTTTATACATAGCATCAGCAGCATACATGTCATAACTGTTGGTCTTCTGTTACTACAGCTACTAACTAATTCTTTGCAATGCAAAATCATAATTTTTTATCAAAACACTGATAATGTGGTTAGTGACGTTGTACTGCTGTTATTTTGAACAATTGGTGGAAAATATAGAAAAAAGAAAAAGGGAAGTTTCAGTGGCTCACAGTCAATGCAGTGCAAGCTGACATCAGAAAAAGCAAAGCAAAAGCTTGGTCACATGCCAGTTCTTAGAAAACGTCCTGTGAGAGCGAGCATGCGTGCGTGGATCCGTCTCTCTCTCTCTCTCCTTCTCCCTCACCCTCTATTGGATTCAAGTTGTGAGCTGGGTCCATATGATTGAAGCCTTTCAGTTTCAGGGGTCACAGGGGTCAGTTAGGAAACTATGCAACAACTGGGATTATTTGGAATACAAAGAGGTTCAGAATCTTGTGTTGAAATTCTTCCTTTAGCAAGATGAAACTGGAGGAATAAGATATGTTTGCTTATATTTCTCATAAGAAGATTCTTAGTACAGTCTAATAGTACGAAATTGCAGAAGCAACACTTTACACTGTCAAAATCATGTCTGTAGATGAAACACATCTATTGATGAATACAATAATAGAACATGCTCTTTAATTCCACAATGAAACTTTTCCCATAAATCCTGAGGTCCAAAGTAAAGCATTTGGTTCTGAAGGCCTCTGAAGTTCTATAAATGTTCTAACAACCGGATAAAAAGCATGATGGCGCTTTCAGACAGGGAACCACTTCTACCTATGTTTTGCAGCACAGGTAGAAGTGGACAGACCTTGTGGATCTTCTGTATGGGCATCAGTGTGTGTTTGTGTGTTGGCAGTGGCCAACACACAAACACACACTGTATGTTGTAAATGTCGCTCATCATCATACGTTAATGCAGCATGTGTCCTTGTAGGAAGAGGAAAATGTCGATGTTGCAGATCCAAGTCTTTGATTTAAGCACAAAAGTCAGGCTGAAAGCAAAGGCACTGAGGCGTAATGGTAAATTCCCATAATTCACAGTTGAAAGGTTATCCAGCTGTAGACTTTGCTTCTCTCTCATGTTAGTCACAAACAAATGTCACACGGCAGAAATGAGCCCATTTATCCATTTTAAATGTTTGCTGGTAAAGCTCCAAATATGGAGGTTAAGTGTTTTATGAGATCTCATGTTAAATTGGCAGGGGCTGTCTACGAGGGATGTTAATGTGTGTCAGCATCAGTCAGACGGTGTCATGGTGGATTCGAAAAGACATAAAAGACAAATGGAAGAATGAATCTGCATACTGGAAAGGTCAGCATGCAGTTGCTCAAGGATTCTGGAACCCACAGAGACAGTCTCCAGGCTGCCTCTGGAGACACTGGAACCCCTGAAGGCAGTCAGGAGACCACATACATTAAGACCACTGGAACAACCAGAGGTAGCATGTAGACTGATAATATGGCTGCTGGAACACCAAGAGTCAGTCTGTAGACTGACACTGTGCAGTGAAATGCCAAGTTAAGAAAAGGAAGACTGAGGGTGAAAGACTGATTAACACAGAAATAAAATTAAATAAAACATGATTTTATTTACATTTACAAAACCACAAGGAACACAGAGCCAAACCAGGGAGCCAGAGCCAAACAAAAACAGGAATCCAGGACACAAACCAGCCAACAGGGTGAAACAGGGAAGTAGCATGATGTAACGGGATTAAAGAGGAGGAACCAGCGAGCAGGAATGAGAAAGAGGTGATTAAGTTTTGCAAGTGTGAATGCTGGAACAACAGACCAGGCCAACAGAATAACAGGTTGCAGGTGTGAGGGAAGAGAGAGAGAATGGCACAGGGGGGAGGGAGAGTGCACAACAAGGGGACTAGGAAAATTAATCTAAATGAATTTAGACTTCAGGTAAACTAAAGAAACAAAAAATAACTAGACACAAGAAATAAAGATAATAAACTAGAATCACAAGCGAAGGACTGAACTAAAGTAGAACGGAAACCAGAAGAAACTAAGAAACACAGAATAAACAAACCCAAAACAAATCAAACAACCACTGACATAACACCAACATCCTTTTACATAATGGCCATTATTAGTTACATTTTCATAGAACAATGTGTTGAGCAGTTTTCCATTGTGCTTTCTTACCTCCTCCTCCTTTTTTACACACACTCACTCTCTTGCACACACGAACAGAAAGAAAAAAAAAAGAACAGTAAATGCTGCATAAATTTTAGATGACAGCCCCCGGGTTCATTAGGGCCCGTGAGTTATTATCTAATTTACAGTTGTGAGATTTCTAAACAGTATGAGTAAACTGAAGTGTCCAGAGTTGGCTAAACGTGGTGTATTGAATGTGATGTTTGATGGGAACCCTCAGAGTGTGTGTATGAGGGTAGAAATGCAGAGCTGTAGCAAAAACCTTTTTTGATCTGAAGCACTATGCGGTGGTTAGAAAGATTTATTGTAAATGCTTTGTTGCAGATGGTTGAGTTTATTCTCATATCATGATATATCCATTCATGTATCCATATCCATAATATACTATATTAAAACTATGTTTTTGCTTGATTTGTGTTTTTTTATATGCTTTTTAGACAACGATCAAAACCAGCATTAAAAATATTAATTTACTTCACAGAGCATTGTGCTGCTGCAGATTTCTCTTAAACATGCTGACTTAACTTATGAATCGAATGTCAGTAAATGCTTGTTGCTAAGCACACATTTCTGTACAGATAGTTATTTGCCTTGGTTTGATGTAATCATCTAATCTTGATGGATAGTGATGACTAATGACATGTGAGGCATTTCAGTGAGGTTTTAGATCAATTAATCATTTAATTTTAACTGTAGACCCACACACTTCTGTTGCTTTAGGGTTCTTGGACTTTGATACTAAAGACAACATTAATCTATTATTCCAGTTGGAACCTGTTGCTGTCCTAGTTAAAGTTATTCCTTGCAGGTAGGAGCTTCTCTGTCACTCTAGGAGCTTGTTCTTCTCCAGCAGCCCCTCTCCATTTATGGGTCCATATTGGGACCGTTCCTGTTTGTTTTGAACAAGTTGCCATTCAAATCTAAAAATAAATCAGAACTCCACACCTCATCTAATCACTGGTACAAAGAAGCCTGAATAGTGCAGCCTTAAAATTCTTCATTGGCTTAATTACTGTCATCACTTTGACAGTAATCAGACCGGCCCACTTTATATAACAGCCTTTTAATATTAAAACCATGAACATACAGTTCTTCAAAACCGTGTTGTTGTGTAATTCAATGTATTTGTCTAAAATATTTCAGATTCAGGTCATCAGTTTGCTGTAGATTTATTTCACTTGGCTGCAAATCCCAAACAATATTTTCTACAAAACATCCTGTTGAGCAACATCAGAAGATATATTTTGTTCAAATGAGCTTTCAGAGACATCCGGACCTTAAAACTGAAATAAGATTAAATAAAAATATTAATTATCAAGTATCACTGCCTAAAGAAATGGCAATTTATTTCTCAACTCTTCTGATACCAAACCACATTTTCAAAATAATCTGTTTTTACAAAGTCATTCTCCACACCACTCTTGCTCTTTCTCCTTTCCATCTTTTACGTCAGGGTGGATTCTCGGAAAGAAAGGGGGAAAAAGATAGCTGCCAGTGGACAGCAGAAACAGCTTACGTCATCAACCCAGTGACAGGACACTGGCACAGAAAAAAAGAAAAGAAAAACAAACAAACAAACAAAAAGATTGAAACCAGTCCTTGTGGCCCACATGTCTGACCGGCCCACTGTGAATTGTTCCAGTTTTCTTGACTAGCCAGTCCAGACTTGCTCCTTTGCCTGGAGGTTGATGCTTGGTTTAGTGGATAAATAGTTGCCGCCCTGGATACCAGGTTACCGGGATACCAGCCCCACAGAACGCAGGTAGCCCAGTGGATGCTTTGCTTTTCCTCCAAATGCATTCACCAGAGACAGTGGTGGGAAGTAACTTAGTACAAGTACTTCCTTACTGTACTCACATTTTTCATGTACTGTACTTTACTTAAGTAGATTTAATAATGGATGCTTTCTACTTTTACTCCACCTCATTTTACAGTAAGTATCTGTACTTTCTACTTCACTACATTTCTACAAAACCGTCGCGTTACTCGTTACATCCAAGTCGCGTTGCGCTTTTTTTCCGTTAAAATGTGACGTTCAAGGTCTTAAGGTGGCGCCGTAATCCAAGTAATAATGTGACTTAGTGTCTGTTGTCACCCATCGCCTCCACCTTTACTCGCACGCGGAGCTCCAGACATGCGCAGTGGTTTCCTCTGAGCGGGAGAAGATGTCTGTCTAATCGTGGTAATAGAATAGCGCTGCATAAATCATAAGATATGGCGACATGTAAAATAAGCAGCGCTTCGCTTTCACAGACGGTGGGGACTTCGTCCAACTTTTAGCATCACTTGTAAGGAAAGCTTAAAGAAAGGTAAGATCTGTGGACGTGATGCTAGCAAAGCTAGCTGTACTGACTGAGACACATATGCTGCATCCGTGATGAAAAAAAGTTGTCACTCATGCGCTGAATTATTGTGCCGAGATGTTGACTGACATGTCGCACAGATAGGACAACGCTGTGACCAAAGTCTGCAACATAGTGATATAACATTCAGGAACGATCCGATTCTTCTGGGCGGATCTTTACTAAGTCCTATAGGACTGAAGCCTCACTGAGAGCCGTTCTTTGTTCTTGTGATGCTCTGCATACACTGCAGTAGCTATTATTTTATTTCATTAAAAAATATATAGATTTATTTAATTGACGAATAAATAAAACAACAACGTAAGAACGCAGAACGTGCTTATTGCTCTTTGATTGTTTTCATCTCCTG
>NW_015113522.1:234877-243587 GCF_001443285.1 Poecilia latipinna | reverse complement strand
ATATATATATATATTGTAAAGGCAGAGAGAAAATTGAACTAGGAATAACTGCATTGAGGACTTTGAGTGTCTTTATGCAACCACCCTAAAAAAATTGTATATTTCCTTGAGTTCCCCATTTTTTAAGAGTGGATATTTAAAGGAGAATACTGTGTGTCGTTTATGCTCCAGGGAAACACAAAGTCATGGACTCATTTCAATTTTTAGAAATCTGATCAATCAAGGTAAGGTAAGGTGATTTTATTCATACAGCGCATTTTCTGCAACAAGGCAGCACAAAGTGCTTTACGTGAATCAGAAAGAAATACAAACAAAACAAAAAACAAGAAAAAAAAATCTTTTTGGACTTACTTTCTCTACTGCTTTCCAGAAAAAAAGTATTTTGAAAAATCTTGGTGCATAAAATCATTACCTTTCTATCTTTTCATTGTCAGTGTACATCTGTTTGTGTTGGGACTGGGGAGGATCCACCTCTGGACTGAAGTAGAAATCACAACAGGCTTTGGAAAATCCAAATTTATTGGAAATCGAGGAAATATCAATGATTCTCGTGCAGATTGTTTTGTATGCTAAAATAGTTCCTCAAATATATTTCAATTAACCTTTGGATTTTTTGTTGGACAATTAATCTGAACCGGTTTGTCATCTCTGGCTGATTTGTTTTGTCAACTTTAAATGGGAAGCACTAACACTGCTATCGTGCTGATGGCTGGAGGCGAGTCTAAATGTATTTGTTCCCCAGGGTTCTTGTCATTAGGCCACTGCTCCATTAGGCCTAATTGGCTGGAGAGAGGAAGAGATGGATTGAGGGAAACAAAGGGGTAGAGAGGGAGACAATCTGCCAAAAAAATATGGTGTGCAAACTCAGTAACAAGGAAAAGAAGGAGGAACCGAATGAAGACAACTCATAAAATGGAGAATACAAACAAAGCACATCTTATGGAGGAAAAATGTTAACTTTTATTATCAATATTTTCTCTTTTTTACGGTGCCACTAAAAAATATATCTACCCTCCTCCATCCTCGTCTACCCGTCTTCACTTCTAGCCTTTTCACCGATTTCTTTTTATATTTTTATTATTTGTTTGTCAGCTGCTGCTGTTCTCATATAAAGATGGATGCCTCAGCTTGCACCACACTGTTAACACATTTTTTGGCTCCCTGCCTGAGCCTTTCACCAAAGGAAAAGAAAATCCTCTCTTCCCTTTTCTTCCCCTCCTTTCAGTTTCTGTGGTGTTTGTTGCCCCCCCAACAGTTCTGTCTAGCACTCCTTTTCCATCACACCAATTTCCTCAAAAACAAAGTTTAACACAACAGCACGCATTCACGTATGCCACACACTGCTATTATCTGCTCCTTGTAGGAGGGTTACAAATTGAGGTGTGTGAGGGGTCAGGGAGTGCTCATGCTGCCTTTGTACCTGTGGGCAAAGTAGCAATCCAGCTGAAGAAAGAACAAATAGCTTTATCCCCTTGGTTCTTCACTTCAGACATTCTCAACACAGAGTAGGAGTTGCACACACTAATTATGCACAGAAGTATGCATATGTTGCACATCAATACAAAGTAGATGCATATAAAGGCCCTTGTGCAACAGTCTACAAAAGATAGATAAACAGTATCTTAATGTTAGAGCTGCCTATGAGCTACGTATGCAAAGATAAACCCGTATATCTGCACAGGCAAGGAGGGAAACACAATCGTCAGCAGAAGGGCAAATTTGCTTGCAACCAGTCCACTTTTCTCCAAAGCGCCGTACGCACTCGTCTTCATACATTTTCCGAACCATTTCCCTAAGTGCTGCCGGTGTACCAAGTATTTGACCGAGCAGGTTCCTCTTTTATAGCTTCGACGGAAGGACGGCTTGCTCGTCAGAATATGCCAAGTAAAACAAGAAGACAATGTATGTGTTTACCTCGCTAAAGCCACTCCCCAAATTAGAATGGACATTTTTGCAAAACAAAACATCATTGACGCATTCACAGTTTGCATCTGCATGAAAACCTGTACTGGTACTTTAGGCGTAAAAAAAAATATGAGTTTTAGAGAACTTTTCAGAGCAGAGCTTTTTACATTTATAAGTCTGTTGCAGACTTGGCAAAATGTTGATTTTGAAGCAGTACAACAGACAGAACAATGTATTTTGTTTTTCCTCACTCATACTTTGCCCTCCACCATCACTACCCTAAGAGTGTAATTAAAGTTTTTTTTCTCCAACATTCTCACTTTTTTCTGCTATTGTGAAGACAATGACTGAGAGAAAGTGACAGACAGTGTCATAGAGGAAGAAGGGGAATGTAATGAATAGTCCGGTAAAGCGTCTTTGTTGAGATCTTACAGACATAAAACCTGGCAAGTCGGTCTAAGTAGCTAACAGAACTGCAGATATTGATTCTATTATCAGGCAGTTTTTTGTTGTTGTTGTTTTTTTTTTTTTTTTTCCATATGTGCAGAACTCAATTCAGGATGCGATAGATTGATTGGGATACTATGGGGAAGATTAGTTGTGCTCAGGACGTTCTTCCTTTCCTGTTTCATGTGTTAAGCCAAGCATCATTGCAGCCTTCTGGGGCAGCATGGGTCATTTTAGATTTTTTCTTTGAAATCCTACTAAACATACAAACCATAAAAAAATAAAATAAAAATCTATATAAAACATATAGTGGACAAAAGTAAGTGTTTCACACATACTTTTTTTTTTTCAATACTCAAATATTCAAACAGCTTTCATCTATTTTCAACTTTCTACACAAATGTACAGCAATGACACGACTCCAGGCCTTGCTGGTTCGGGCTAATTGCTAATTATTATGACGACAAGCTGCCAATTATGGCAGCCGTACAAATAAATCGATAGGATCTGGAAAACCTTGCTGGAGAACGGAGTATTAGATGAGGAGACTGGGTTTATGGTCACACACTGATCACTGAAGCAGCATTAATGTGTGGTTTGTAAATTAGATAAGGCCGTGACTCAAGGTTTGAGCTGACTTTGTTATGAAGCATTAGATGAAAGTTTAATCATCCCCACCAGGAAATTGTGGTATAAGGATGGCGAAAAAAAAAACAAAAAAAAAACAACTCCCAGAGATGCAGGAAAAATGAAATTCATCTACATTAATTTTCATGCAACTGCATTTCAACTCGATGCAAACTGACAGACAGATGTGACGACACAGAGAAGCTCAAAAAAAAAAAAAAGGAAAAAAAGCTCAAGCTGTAGATTGAAGCACAGGTCAACTTCAAATCATAAATACAAAGACACACTCACAATGCATGCAATCTCCAGTTAAAAAGAAAAAAAATAAAATACTTAAGCTTTTCTCACTTGGGACTCTGTTGATGGCTTTCAGGGGCCGAAGAACCCGAACCGTGCGAATGGCCGACAAGTTGATGTTTTGCAGGTCCAGGGAGTACTCCACCATCCTGGATTCAAAGACATTAAAAGAAACAAACATCAATTTCTCCTTTTTTTATTCAAAATATATCAAGTGTCACAATCCACTCAAATGTTTTTGAAGTATATAAGTGTTGGCTTCCACCCGTGTTTGACAGGGGCTGGAAATCGCCACCCACTCTTGGCAAAATGCACGTAAATTTAGGAAGTGTTGAGTAAATGCGATCAAATTATACGCTACTGGCAACTCGGAAAGCGTTTTGATTTCTACAACAGATCTGCTGAAAGCAGTAATGTGCCTGAGCTGCATTCTGAATCCCACCCCCCTACCCCCGCCCCGCCTCCTCTGCTCAGCTGGTGCTTAATATGACTTCACAGGTACTGACCTGAACACAACGTACCCGTTATGACACGAATCATTAACGATTACAGCAATCAAACCATAGCACTTAGTTTTTAAAGCATCAGAACAACTCTTTTGGGACGTTTTGTCCACATCAATCAGTCATCAGCCAGTCATAAAAAAAACAGACAAGGAGAGCAAAGGTCATCTCCTCTCTCAGTCAAGATGTGCTCCAAAGCAGAATGCACATTTACAGAGAACTGTATGCAGTTTTTCTTTTATATATATATATATTAACATCTGCAGCAGCTACGGAGTCAATCAAACCTAAGAGTAAATTAGAGAGATCGATTAACTTCACAGTCGTGTTTCTTGGACTTCCAGAGGTCCAGAAACCTTCTTGCTACAAAACAACTGTGTTATTAATTGCGCCGTTCTGATCGACAACACATAAACTGCGCACTTTTAATGATGTCCTTATTATTTAATTTTTAGTTAGTTTTGCTTAAATAACACAAACCATATTACACAAGAGTGTGAACAGAAGAAATGGTGGCTTGTGACATTTTCGAATGGCCGGTACGAATTCTGATTTCCACCCCGTTACCTGGAGCTGCCAGAGCCTCAGCTGCATCAAAAAAGATGCTCCACGGAAAGGTGCAAGACTCAAGGAAGAGGGGCATAAAGTTACAAAGCACAGAGCAGAAGAATGACATGAAAGAGATACGGGAAGAAAAGGCAGAAATATGGATTCATTTTCTTCTAAGTGTCGCCTGCAGGATGTTGTGTCTCAGTCAGAGCCTGGCATCTGTTAGCAAGTCATTTTCACTGCATGGCTAAGCTGTTTGTGCCCCCAAACTCAAACCACTTTCACACGAGAGCAGTCACGCTGAAGTATACTGTATATGTGCCCGTCAAAGCGGCGAGTCTCCCTAAAAACGTGGCGAAAACTGCTACATGGCTCTTAATCGTCGGTTGCAGATACGGTTTAAGTGAGTGAGGAAGTTCGTTGTTTGAGAACTAGTTTCAATTTCTCTGCAAATGGTATGTTTTTTTTTTTTTTTTTTTTTTTTTTTTGTATGCAGATGTAATTTGCTGGTGGTTATAACATTGGCAGGACAGCATGAAACTAACAGCCGCATCGCTGTCATATGATAACACCCAAATCTTATCTGCAGGCCCCAAAGAAACAAATCAATCTCTCTGTCTGTCACATGGACAGTGTTCGGAGCCATGTCATTTACAATATTATGATACTTTATTGATCCCACAGGGAAGTACTTTCTATTTGCCCTTCATAGTCACTTAAGAAAGGATTACTTGGTTTAACAACCCTTTATGCATATGGCAGAGCAAGCTAAAAATGCTGCAGTGAAATATTTTCTCCCTCTGCTTGCATCAATAGTTCGGTTCCTCCTGTCCCTGAAGCTCCTGCGGCCTGCGTTTGAAGAATACATTTCTTGAAGAGATGTAGAAGTGCAACAGACTAATTTTCTTTCCCCGCTTCATTCAATGGAGTAGAAATGCCACACCTGATGAAAATGTCAAAGTGTAAAGAAAGGCACAGCCGTTGTTTTGGTGGTCAGACTTCTTTTCAGCTACATATAGGGGTCCTATTAATGTAACGTTTATGAAAAAAATACTTCTTTTTTTTTACATATTTGTCAAAACTGTCACCATATCTAACATGGTGACAGTTATATAGATAATCTGTGAGAAAAATCCATCTTGTCCATGAGCTGCAACAGCGATCTGAAGAAATGCGCTGCTCTTGTTCAAAAACAACCAATCAGAGGCAGGAAAAAGATCTTAGCGCTGTCAATCATCCTTGCGTACATGATGCTTGACAGCGCTTAGACCCTCCTCCTGGCATTGGTTGGTTGTTTCTGACCAAGTTGTGTATTTTTGTAGTCAGTACTGGGAGCACTGGGAGAAGTCAGAGGAGCTTGATTTCTTTTCCTCACACATTATTATGCTATCACAACAAATGTTTAAAACGTAGATTTAAAAAAAAAATAAAAGTGACATATTATAGCTTTAAACCCATCCTAGGCAATTCCACCATCACCATTTTTAAAGACTAAGTCTCACCAATAAATTTAATTAAGGTCACATGCGTGTGATGTGATGTGAAGTCTTGCAATACATCAAAATATTGTATGTATTATGTTGGAAAATAAAAGTCTATGGTAAATATAAAATACATTGTGCTATTTTTTAATACATATATACATTATGATGTGATGCACTACAATGATACAGCTATAAACTAATAAATATTATGCTTTTGTGTCTTGGAGAAATCTTTCTTTGACACAAATTGTTGTATTTTACAACAGCAAAGAAAGAAAAACTGTGCATTGCACACAAGACTCAATGAACCTTAAAGCATTTTATGCGACAAAATCCAATTATGGTGTCAAATGGCAGTGTTTAGAAGTCAGATGGACCAGCATGTGCAGGCCTGTAGAAATGTTTGTAGGTTATGCACAACTACGCTTGATCAATGCCTTTCTTGTGACGTCATTTAGGGGTGTGCATCATTAATCATTCTCTAATACTCATTAGTACAATGAATGAAAAGTGTTTCCAAACCTAATGAGTAATTTAGTTAAATAATTGTGATGTCACTGTTCACACACACACACAGAAAAAAAATGTGATTATGATATTTTTTCATCATCTCGTTCTTATGCCGGTGCACATCCAGCTTTTCGCTGATCGGCCTGGTTTGCTCAAATAGTTCAAACACTTGGATGCTAGGTGCGTATGATTGATGGTAATCTTTTTATCTTTGCAATGCATTGTGTGTTTATATGTGTCTGTTCTATTAGGTAGTCTTCCCCGATGCACATCAATCACATCGGTTTGCTTGGAAAGGTAATTAGTGGACTGCCCCAAATGTCCTTTTCATGATTGTTCTCTTTTTCTCACGTTGCTTTTTTTGTGATACCCTTATCCCCACTTTGCTTTTATGTGACAGGCGTAGTGTGTGTGTGTGTGCGTGTGCGTGCGTGCGTGTGTGTGTGTTTGAGTGTGTGTGCTGCTTCACAAACAAGGATTTAGGGGAAATTAAGGGAAAAACAAGACAGAAGATTTAAAAAGACGACTTTTACATAAAATACGCTAAAAAGATTTGGTAATAAAGATGCAAAAATGTGTTGTATTTACTTCCAAATTTGTGATATTTTATCATTTCCTTCTTCCCATGGGGAAAAAAAAAATATTTTTTTAGTTTAAACTGTTTATTACATGGAAGGGGTGTCCTTTGATTTCTTTTAAATTCCATTCAGATCCATATAATTAGTTTGTTACCTATGCAGTACTATTGAAAAATATTCTAGTCATTTTTTAAGTACTTAAGTTAATGACATCAGGGAAGGTTTTGTATTAAATACTTGTAATATGGTCAGTGTTCATCTTACATAAGTCAAGTCTGTAGTCTTGCAACATCAGTGCAACTTACTCTGAAACTTGAGTCTTAACCACTGACTAACATAATAATAATAATAATAATAATAATAATAATAATAATAATAATAATAATAATAATAATAATAACAAAAAAAACTGCCTATCTGTGTCATTAAAATCACTCTTCTACTGTAACTTTATTCACCTTCTAAGTTTTTTTTTTCTTTTTCAAAAAGATATATGAAGACATACAACTGGTTGCACCTAAATCCAAATTGTGTTTTGTTGATTTTTTTTTACTTGCTATATTTGTTTCCCCTTATTTCAGCCAGGAATACAAACCATAAAGGGTGATGAAGAAATTGAGTAAAGAATGATCTCAGCAGCATAGTTAAAAAAAAAAAAAAAAAAAAAAAAATTCAGTTTGTGTTTTTTCATACAGCAGAGACAGCAAAGAGTAGGATTTGTGCAGTGGATTTGGGTGATGTGAAAACAGGTAACACGCGACTACACATGTCAATTTGGGTGACAGGCTGCATATTGTCTGGAGTGGAGATGATGAAACAGATAGACAGAAAGAAAGGCTTGCAGAAGGACTATGAAATAGTGAGGTGATGCCTATGGGAAAAAGAGAGAGAAGAAAACGACATGGAGCTCATAACAGAATGTCGGCTGCGCTTGGATCTGGAAAAGCTGGACATGCTCTCTAAAATTAGCTCAGGCTCTGCGCTAATCTACAGTTATTCAGAATAAAAACAAAGATGAGAGGTGTTCACACAAATCCATATCTAGACTCTGCAGTTCTAAACTTTTGATGCCAATGCAAAGCCTTAAAAGCACACAGTCGCTGAGAGTCTCTGCACATTCACTGGGGATAAAGTGATTCAGGTCAAATGAAGATGAATGTCCCTCCAGGTACCTTGGTAAGTCTGGAGCTCTGTTGTTGTTTTTCTGCAAACATACCAGGCACCCTTCCAATCTAAATCTCTTTGTCTTTCTCACACGTACAGAAAAAAAACACACCTTAAAGGTGAAGCTACTGCTTAGAAAATACTAAACCTTAACCAAAATCTAACCCCAAACACTGTAACCCTCCGTCTATAAACATGCATACCAAATAATCTAAAGAGATTTATTTTATGACGGGCTCAGGCAGGGCGTGTCTCTGCAGTCCCACTCTACCGTGCCAACAGATTGATGTTCTGCATCATGACTAATATACACACCTACCCAGACTTGCTTTATTACCCATGTCTGAGCGTCTCATTGCACTTGTATCAAAGCAGGTGTTTGAGCAGATGCGTTTTCTCTGTGTGTGACTCCATGCATCGGTCTCCCATGGAAACAGCAATTAGCTATTGGGAAGAACATGTTAATCTCATGAAAAACATGGTATGACTATGGACACGAGTGCTTTTCTGTACAGTGACACTGTGTGTCGTAATAGAAGCGAAGTGTGTAAGCAGTATTGTAGTTTTTTTTTTTTTTTTTTTTTTTTTTTTTTTTTAATTTTTTTTTTTTTTTTAAATTTTTTTCCTTATAAAAAATTAATTTTTT
>NW_015113522.1:228421-231775 GCF_001443285.1 Poecilia latipinna | reverse complement strand
GTGACCCTTTTTGTCTTAAAAAAGGGAAGGTGTTGAACAAGTTTTTTTTTTTTTTTTTTTTTTTTTTTTTTTTTTTACATTTAGTCATTTTGTGACAATTTTTGCCCTATAACGAATGAATTATTGGTACCTTTTTCCACAACAGAGCCAAAACTATCAAACTTATATGTGTACAAATGCCCAAGTCTTGTGAAAAGACAATCAGGTCTTGATTGTAAAACATAGGAATGAAATGTACAGTTTTATTAAGGCACTGACGGGTTAGTTCACTGGGCAGTGAGTTGCTCACTTGAAGAGAGCAATTTAGGCCATTCAGTTCAGAGAGTCTGGGAGAAATTACCAAAGAGGGGTCAAGATAATTCCTTCACCAATTAAAGAGAAAATATCAAGCATCTAAAGCAACCCAAACTCAAACTTTATGAGGAGATCGAGGGAAATGTAAAATTGCTAATAGAGCTGCGTTCGGTTGTTCAAAAGAGTTGGGTAACACTTTATTTGAAGGGGGCTGAATAAGACTGTCATGACACTGTCATAAACATGACATAATACCTGTCATGAACATCAATAAGTCTTCATGAATAGTTATGAATGTTGTCATAAAACGTCATTCGGTAAATAATGACACTTTTAATACAAAGTTGACATTATTCGAAATGTCTTCATTATGACAACTTGTCATTAATCTAGACAAGTGAAACAAATAACAAATGAAGTGAAACACACTGGACTACTATAACTTTTTTTTTTCATTATTATTTTAGGGGTATTAGAGTAAAGAGGGTTGAATTATTTGTAAGAACTTCCATAAACACTGTTGTTTCCTTATATTTTACAACTATGCACAACTTTTTGTTAGCAAGTCACAAAAAACAACCCAAGAATACTGTCGTATGGCACTATATGGAAAGCAACAAATAGCAGATGGTTACCTATTGTAAATGTAAATGGGTTACTGCAGAATTTGAATCAAACAAGTTAAGTCAGCTATAACAATAACATAATATAATTACACCGTGTGCTGTTTCAAGCTCTGTGTCATCTTGGATTAGTCTTAACAACCTGCATGCATTAATGAAACAGGTATGGACGAGTAGATGGATGGATAATAGCATGATAATGACACTCTGGACAAAGATATAATTGGGGAAGGTGTTGAGTCTAACAGACTCACTGTTAGGCCTTTTTTTAAAATTTCTTTTTTAGGAGCTACGAATGTGATTCTTGCTTTCTGAAACACTTGCTCACCCAGCCATGACGATGAAAAAATCCAGCCTGTTCCAGGTGTCTCCCAAGTAACAGCGACGGCCAAAGATCCCCAGAGCCACCATCTTTACCACCATCTCCAATGCAAAGAAGATGTAGATAAATGCATCGAAGGCCTGCAAAAAGAAATGTAAACAATGAGGCAAGACCACACTGAGATTTTGATCTTATTCAAGACACTCTAAATGAAAGTTTAATGTCACTTAGCTCAAGCTATCAGCAAAAACCAGAATTCTCACATGATTCAAGATGCTGATCAATTTTTCTTCCATTTTATATCAGCCTAAACTCTTTAAAACAACCCATTATTGCTCATCTTGCGCTTTTCAATGGTACATTCACAACTTTAAGTGGACCAGTTTCTCAGAAGCTGTCAGATAGTTTTTTTTTTGTTTTTTTTTCCAGGAGAACCGCTCCATTAATCACCACAGATGTTCATTCAATAATAAGAGGAACTAGGTTTGTGTCCTGATGGCTCGCTCTGCTTCTCCTTTGTCGGATATGGACAACGTTATCTGAGTGGCTACTTTTTTTATGTCAACCGTCAATGAGATTATGATTAGCATCCTAAAGAAAAACAATGAGATCTGAGTTTTCTGTTTGACCTGATCCAAATTACTAAGTAAAAATGAAAACAACAGAGGAATACAAACCAAACGACAAAAAAAGAAAGATGAAGGAGGAAAAAAAGATAAACTGAGACAGAAGTGAGCCTATCCCTGTGTTGTCCAGGATGCATTATTATGCTCAGATGACTGGCTTAAGAGCCCATTGTATTTATGGAACAGAATCTTCCATGCGCTTTGCCCTGGGCTGAATGACTGCATTTACTGCCTTGTTACATATTCCTGCACAGCATTATTCAAACTAGTACCTCTTGACAAAGTGTTTCTCAAGGCCTGAACATTCAAATGGACCCATTGCTGCTTGGTGAAAAGCAATTTGTCAGCCATCCATACCGAGAGAAATGCATGCAGTGTGTCTCAAATGAGATCGTTTTCAAAAGCTACATTAGAGGGAATGTGGTATTTTTATAGTCCAAATATGACCATAAATAAACAAAATATGTAAAATAAACTGTTGAGAATATGTTTGCCTTTTAGTGTTTATCAAACACAGGTCTTCAATTTGTTCATTTCGTTCATCAGATAGTAGTCAAAAAGTGCAAAGGATGTTATTTTCATTGTCTTCATTGTACAACTAGGATTGACAAAAGCAGATTTTTTTTTAATCTAAAATAAAATGTTCATACTGTAGAGAATCTTACATCTTACATTTTATATTTTATGCATTTATCTTATTTTATTTTATTTTTCATATTGTAATTTGATCTGTGTGTATGTGTATGCTGCAACTGCACAGTAATTTCCCGGTTGGGATGAATAAAGTACTTCTATCTATCTATCTATCTATCTATCTATCTATCTATCTATCTATCTATCTATCTATCTATCTATCTATCTATCTATCTATCTATCTATCTATCTAAATCAATATCACTAAGAGGGGAAGCAGAGAGATTTCAGAGTTTTGTAAAAACAGGAATAGAACACAGTTCTTCCTTTTTGAACACAACATTTCAGCCATTCTTTGATTTGTCTCTTTAGGATGTATAAATCCTCACTGTAATAACTGTGTGACCACATAAGAACTTAACTTGATGGCAGCACATGACTCACAAAAATCCATGTACACAGCAGCTCTGGGTCAATAGTACATATGAAAGTTTGCTGCTCTGTGGTCACACATGCACCATATATCATTTTGGAAACTAACTCAGCTATTTTTCCAGATCTTGGATGCTCCTTTTCATCTCTTACTGCCTATTATTTTACCAAAAGCCAGTTAATACCCTCTCTGCACAGAGCCAATACAGGCATCCAGGGACCACAGTACTCCAATAGTTTTGTTACTGATTGTCCAACCACAATGTTGACAACACAGGTAACCTAGTAAGTTGTTTCCTCACAATTTACTGATTTCGGCTGAGTGTAGAATAGTGCACAATAGGACCATGCGCACTAGAAAGAAAAAAAAAAATCAGTTTTTTTGCAGATCATCTTGTCCTCATAACATTTTTTTGATAAGGTA
>NW_015113522.1:197257-225785 GCF_001443285.1 Poecilia latipinna | reverse complement strand
CTATCTATCTATCTATCTATCTATCTATCTATCTATCTATCTATCTATCTATCTATCTATCTATCTATCTATCTATCTATCTATCTATCTATCTAAATCAATATCACTAAGAGGGGAAGCAGAGAGATTTCAGAGTTTTGTAAAAACAGGAATAGAACACAGTTCTTCCTTTTTGAACACAACATTTCAGCCATTCTTTGATTTGTCTCTTTAGGATGTATAAATCCTCACTGTAATAACTGTGTGACCACATAAGAACTTAACTTGATGGCAGCACATGACTCACAAAAATCCATGTACACAGCAGCTCTGGGTCAATAGTACATATGAAAGTTTGCTGCTCTGTGGTCACACATGCACCATATATCATTTTGGAAACTAACTCAGCTATTTTTCCAGATCTTGGATGCTCCTTTTCATCTCTTACTGCCTATTATTTTACCAAAAGCCAGTTAATACCCTCTCTGCACAGAGCCAATACAGGCATCCAGGGACCACAGTACTCCAATAGTTTTGTTACTGATTGTCCAACCACAATGTTGACAACACAGGTAACCTAGTAAGTTGTTTCCTCACAATTTACTGATTTCGGCTGAGTGTAGAATAGTGCACAATAGGACCATGCGCACTAGAAAGAAAAAAAAAAATCAGTTTTTTTGCAGATCATCTTGTCCTCATAACATTTTTTTGATAAGGTACGACCCCCTCCTCTCCTCTTGTCCTCTTTGTCTTCCCCATTCCTCATTCAGGGTTAATCCCACAACTTATTTTGCACGACAAAAATATTTTGCAATTAAATTGCAGGTTAAAATCTTGAAGCTGTCTCCAGTCTCCTTAAATTTGAAGATGGTTTTGCTTTCGGGAGTCTGATGCGTCAAATGAATACACGGATCACTAAGAGCAAGGGGGCCTGATCACTGAGTTTACTGACGTGAAGACTGCGGACTGCCAGTGGCAGCTACTCCACGAGATTCGTTTTGTTACAGCCAGAGCAGTGGAAAAACGCCGTGAGCATAGGACCGGTGCTGCAAAGGTGTTGCAGCAAATTACATGGAGAACTTCCCACTCACAGGTTGCATTCTTGGCATATTGTGTCCAGTTCCACTTCAGATTCTTGGATGACCAGTCACGCTGCTGTGTGACGACCATATATTATGGATACATTTCCACTGCTGCTACCAAGTCGTGCTATGCTGCAGGACCTGGATCTGCTGCTACCTATAGACAATTAACTTTTATGACTGTCCGGTGGAAGTTTTGTGCAAACTGTGAGGAAACATTTTGACTCTATAAAGCAGGGATGTCAAACTCATTTTGGTTTTGGGCCAAATCCAGACCATGAATGCTCTTAAAGGGCCAGTTGTGCCAGAATGTATTCACAAAACTTGTTCACAAATTGTTAACATATCAATGAATTTTTTTTAAGGATCAATGAATCCTTAAAATTAAATAATATTGTTGAACATCTTTTCAGTTCCTCTAAGATTTCTTGATTCTTTTTGTGATGTTTTTTGCAATAAAAATCAAAGTATTTGTGGAACAAATTTGTAAATATTTGGGCTTATTTATGATGGTAATTGCGACTTTTTATTACTCGCTGTTTAGATTATGGACTATAATCTGACATCAGTTAAAGCTGAGGCAGCTGCCTAGTACAGGTAAGAAAGTTTTTGACAATTTTTGAGAAAAATCTGCAATAAACTCCCAATTATGTATTGGCGCAAAAAAAGTGCAGGGATTTGTTGATTTTGCATAAATTTCCACAATAATTCTCAAGAAACTGGAGGTACTGATTGATATAATTTTGCAGTAAACTGATAAAAACTGCATTGATTTGATTGAGTAATATAATATTTAATCACACTTAGTGTTTAGTCTGGAATCTATAGGGCCACATAAGAAGCTACAGCGGGCCACATTTGGCCCACAAGCCTCGAGTTTGACACATAAAGCATATAAATCGATGATATATTTGGCAAGACTGCGCGAAGAAATCAAATTTCCGAAGATTTTAATGAAGTGCTGTTTTAGTTGGTGTGAGACATGGAGTTGAAAAAGGCTAGAAAAGAGGAACATACATTGACACTCATATCCATTCTGTAATGATAAACAGCAAAAGAAAAGGAAAAAAAAAAGAAAAGAAAAGTTTGCTTCTGTAAACAAACTTAAATTCTCAGCATTTATCCACAGTGCAACTTTTGAAAAATCCTTTTTCTTGTGGAGGAACACACAGTAAATAAGCTCCTTTCCATGCATGCAAGTAAGAATGGCATACAGATTTAGGATTTATTAAAGTTCAAATATAAGCCAGCACAAATTTTCTGCACGGGGGCAAGCAAGCGTGCGAACACAGCTGAAAAAAAAAAAAAAAAAAAACAATGAGATGGATTATCTCATTATCAAGCCGTAATTCGGACCTGGCAGAATCCTATCGGGAAGGCGAGAAGTCTGGCCTACATGCTGTTTAAACGATGTTGTGATAAATAATGCAGCCTGCACACTTCATATGTAATCTGACAGTGGATGCAACAGTCAGATTCCCGTCCCTTGCTGCTTTGAGAGGAAGGGGAATGAATTCATCATAGTTATTTGTCACCGGCGCCGGCGTTCCCTTCAGTCACCCTATCAGGTTCCATCATCTGCATGATTTGTAAAGAGGTTGAGGGCGTCTTGCGATGGATCCTTTCGTGATTTGATGTATGAGCTGGTGTGGAAGCTGCTTTATATGCCGTCATTGTGCCACTTATTTGCCAAGAGGAAAGGACGTAGTAAGTGGGTCATCAAGATTGTGATGGTGAATGATTTAAAAATGATGTTGTGTGCGTCTTACTTGATGTGATCCTGACAAAATTACCAGAGGTACCCGGAGGATAAACGTTCACTTAATACTAACAGGGATATAGGGGCAAGAAAAGAAATATCTGGAAAAGTTATCCAATCAGAAGATAAATGGCATTTGAAAAGTTAATGCATCTTAAAATGCAGTAAATGTAATCAGAGTAAAAAAAAAAACAAAACAACAATTTGGAGAAAAACTTAAGCTTTGAATTAAATTTTAATTCTCTCGCCTAAGTAGGAAATGTAAATTTGGTATTTTGTTCTCTACAATTAGATATTTTTAAGATATTTTTTAAATAACTTTTTATTTTTCTCTATTTTCCAAAAAAAGTATTTTCAAGAATTAAAAAAGATGTAATCATTGTTTTGACCTGGTTGCTTGAGTTTTGGTATATCTTCTGAAAGTGTGGTGGAGAATGCAGTCTATAACCCCAGTTGCATAATTTAGGGAAAATGTTACAAAAGAGGTGGAAAAAATTTGATTTATTGTGATCTTGGGGGTGTGAAATAAAAAAAATAAATACATTTCTTCTTAAACAGACTGATCAGAAAAATGATTATAAAGTGTGCAAGAAAGAAAAAATATCTCACCCCTATTTCAGAAATGACTTTATACTGCCAGAAAGAAAGAAGAAAAACATTATCTTTCACCTATATTGCCACAAATTCCTTAAAAAGTCACTCAAATAAAAACTGTGGGAAACAGGAAGGATCTTTTATCCTGGTGGTCGGGGTCAATTCATTTGCTGCAAATCCCAAAGTGGCTTTGCACAGTTCATTTGACTTTCTTGTAGCACCAACACAGAGTAAATCATTTTCACAGTAATTATGAAAATTGATCCATCAATCCATGTCCTATTTAAGCGTATTGACTGAAGACTACACCTCCACCAGGCTTTCAGCTAGATGAGGTCTTTGACTTTAACTTGTTCATATCTCAATCAAGACCTTGTGAATTAAATGTGACTTCTTCATGCTGGGCTAACAGAATTTGCAGAAGGCCAGAGACACATTTTAGGGCCGTGTTTACTATCTCGGCTCCGTCACAAAAATCCTTCCAGTTGCCATTAAGCAGCTATCAGAACAGGACCCCCATCTGGGGAGGCAGTGTGCTTGTTACAGAGTAAAACATGAATACAGTGTTTGGTGGAGGGGGGAATGGGAGCAAGAGGAGTAAACTAAATATACTAACAATACTGTTTCGACGCAGGTCACAGCAGAAAGGTTTTTAGTTCCATAAAAAAAACCCATTTGAGGCAGAATTAGGTCGTCTGTGTCGCCACTGAAATTGAGCCTTCAGTGAAAAACAATTACAATCCCAGAGGTACACACTGATTCCGCCGCCAGCTGGCAATAACACATTGTCCGCCTAAACCCAACATGGCTTACTGATACAATGGCAGAATATCAGAAAATAAATAAATAAATAAATAAATAAATAAATAAATAAATAAATAAATAAATAAATAAATAAATAAATAAGAATAATGACAGAACTTTGAATATGCACTCTATTATATATATATATATATATATATATATATATATATATATATATATATATGTCATATAGGAATCAATAGAAACCTGTTGGTTACTTTAACTGCCATTAACAATTTTTCCATATCGTCATATAAACAAGCAATAATGAAGCAAATATAAAAGGAAAGCCACAATGAGAATGAGATTAACTGTTTTCCATTATGTGTGCGATTATAATTAAGAAGTTAGCCAGCTGCATTATTTCACTACAGCTGTTAATATCTGGGATCCACGGAGCATAGGAAGTGTCAGGTGTTGAAACAAAAAACAGAGTATGGGGAAATCTGTTGCTTTAGATTAGCTAACGCTCAGCACAGATGCTACCAGACTTTTGGAGTTTATTATAATGGCTTAGATTAGATTAGGAAAAGCCTGCAGGTAAATCTGGATCTCAAGTGAATGTTCTCAAATGCCACTTGTGCCATTTGAGAATCTCCACAAACACTCTCTCAAAAGTGCTTCCTCCTCTCAACAGGTGACAAAAAAAAAAAAAAATGCAGAACGCCCCTCTGCAAGACTTTATTAACACAAACAAAGCCCCAGTTCCCTCCTCAGAGGATGGAGAAAATAAAAACATTCCAGGGGGGGGGGGGGGGAATCTATCTGAAGTGTGTTTTTCCATCACAGCTTGAAGAATGTCAACAAAAAGCAGAGTGCGTTTTCTGTAATTGGATGTTTTGTTCTACGTCTCCCTCAGTGTGATTACACGTCGTCACTCACACACAAAGGTCTGCCTCACCTGGAGTATCTGACAGCGGTCCGAGGTGCAGTCGATGTTCTCGCAGGGCTGGTACATGCCAAGCGTCACGCAGTTGAGCAGGATCACCATGATGCTAATCCTCTCGAACCACGTGCTGACATAGCTGGAGTTAAGGAGCGTGGCAGGACAGGAAAACGTGCAACAAACATTTCAGTTCATCCTGGAGGGGTAAAACACGAGGTTGAGTTAGAGTCGCGCAATTAAATCTTAAAATCTCCCTCTAAAAATCCATAATTTAATATAATATAATATAACTTCCTCGTCACCTTCATTTTTGTTCAATGAAGATTGTTAAAAATGAAAGAATGTGTATTCCTTTATCCTTAATGTATACAGTGCGCCATTTTGCTGAACATGATGTATAATTACCGGTCGCAGGTCAAACTGAGATTCTCGCTGCATGATAAACTTTAACCTTGACTAAACCACAACATACATGCCAACCAGGTGGAGCTTTATAACAGAGCTGCCTTATAGTTCAATTTGTTAATTTGATAAATTAGGGAAAAGTGTTTTGTAAAAGCCTTGTTTTATTCAGCTGACTGTCCGTATGAAGCATTAGGTAGGGGAGGGGCAGCATTGCATTACTCAATGTTCAACAGAGTCAAAAGCACCAGCCATTTTTATCACTTCCTCTCACTTCTGACGAAAAGTCTTTTTTAAATGTACATATTTTTAAAGTACTTGATAATGGTGAGCAGGACTTGCCTAACATTTCTGCACCATCGTATTTTCCTTAAAGTGAAACCTGTGAAAATGATTTGTATTCCTTATGACTTGTTTATGTGAGTTTATTACAAAGTACATAGACATTTTAAGAACTATTAATGCATATTTGACTTTATATGTATTTCACAAGTCACACCAAATGATTTAAAACATATTTAAATACTTAAAAGTAGCAGTGTCATCCCTTATTGCTTGTCTTCTTCCTTTTCTTTTTCTGAGTAACTTTCTCAGCTACTTTAATTCTATTTTCATTTTTGTTTACATGCATGCTGTATTCTATTTTATTTTATTCTGCTCTATTCTATTGACTATCCTGCTTAAAAGTAACTACAGATGCATGAACTGCGAGTGCAGCAGACGATTTCTGGAAGCCTCATCACAAAATAACTTTAAGTTAATGAAATGAAATGTCTCCACGTGATACATGCATTGATTATGCATACATAAGGAGAGACAGATGTGTGTGCATTATAATCACCAAAATCCACTTTAAAACTCTCCAAGGTTTCAGCTCTTTTAATTTTTAGCTTCCAACTGTTAGTTCTTTGCAGCATCACCAAAAATCTGCAACTTTGGTGACGCTCAGTGTCCATTAGACACTGAGGAGAGTTTTATTTATTTATTTTTTCCTTGCAATTTAGGTCGTTAGCACCACAGACACAAACACACGCATAGTGAAAACATTTTTACCCTTTATCCTTGCACTTTGTTGTTTAAAGAATGTTTATTTTTGAGAGGGTTTTTTTCTGGTAATATGTCTGGATCTTGCTCTCTCTATCCTTTCTCCTCTATCGTTTCAGTTTTATCTTTGCCACTTTCCTCTGGAGTAACAGAGAAATGAGAAACAAAAATATCTGGACAATATGTTTCATAAAATGTCTGTCTGCCTTCTTGTTCGTGTTTTCTTATCTAACAACCAATACCTTCCTTTTAAATAAGTGTCCTTAATTCCCTTTAGGTTAGTTTTTTTTTTTTCCTGTTCGTCTCTCGAAATGACTTTGATTTTCCTGGCTCACAGCATTTCACTCTTTTCCTTTTTCTACTTCCATTTTCTATTATTTCCAAGGAAATGATGGACAATTTTGCCCTCATGGCACAAAACAAAACTGTTCAGAATACATTATACTTCAACAGGCAATGAAAAATCAGTCACTGAAAATGTATGTGCATTTTTAAACAGATGTTTAGCACCAGTACACCGTTAGCCGAGGCCCTGCCCTGAGGTTTTATGTTTATAAATCCTCAACCATGAGCAAGCACAAAAAAACACCAGAGATATGTGATACCCGATGCCGTCAGAACAAGTACTCGTTCCTCTTAAGCTCCAAAATTTAACACTTACATACACAGTAGGTGAGTTAGACCCTGAACTGTCTCTGCAGTGGCTCTGAATATTTTGCAGCAAGGCCGGGTAAAACGCACATTCCTCCCCTCCTTTTTCTTACACCTTTCACACCTGAACGTGATCCCCACTTCCACCTTATTAAACCTTACGGTACCTGCTCTGACATGTGAAGTGACTCAGCACTGGTTTGAGTTCACTTTCTTTGTCATAATGACCCTGGACCTTTCCCTCCCCCGGGGAGCGAGGCAGCAGGCGTCTGACTCACACCCAGATGATTCCACAGCGCTGCAGCCAATGTGCAGCCATGTTGTCCCCTCTCCCTCCCTCGTCGTGCCGGGGCCGGCGCTCGCCGACTTCGACGGCGGTGATTTGCAGAGAAATAAAGGAAGAAAGCGATGCCTTTGAGGTTCAGTTTTTAATTAGTGCGGTCTGTGTGAAGCTACCGAGTTCAAACTGTTTCCCACCCAGAAACTTATCCGTGCGAAACCGAAGATGTTTGTGTGTTTTTCTTTTTTTCTGTCATTAGCATGACATCTTTCCCCCCTCTCTCTCCATGCCATCTAATCTTCTTAGGACACAGACAGGGCCTCCTCTCTGTCTTCATTCACTTCTCATCTTTTCTCTTCTCTTCTTCTCCATGTCTCCACCTATTCCTACGCCTGTCTCTCTGCGTCAGTACACATTTTGTCAGACACTTGCCCTTCTCTTTAAACCTATTTTTTCTTTACGGAGCTTTCTGACCTTATCAAGCTCACCCTCTCGCTTTTTGACAAAACATTTCAAAATCCCGGCTTTCTGTCTCTGGTTCTTTCTGTTTACCTCTGTGATGAACTCCAGAGGATTCGTTTTCATGCCTTAAGAATGCAGTGAAGCATTGTAGAGAAAAGTAATAATAATTTGAGTCAAAAACATTGAGCTTTGTGCACAGAACTAATTTATTACCTGAATGAATTTCTTCCTGAAATGTATTGTGTTTCTTACTGGATGTGGGGTGTTGTGATAGACTCGGGTCTGATCATCCAGAGACACACAAAGACGATAACAAAGCCGGCCTTCTATCGACTGCAGATCATTTCTAGCATCACAGGCCTAAATGCCTCAACAGGACCCAAACATTAAATAAGCAGCATTTAGTTTCTCCAGTGAACTTAGCAAAGTTTCAGAAATCTACAGAAATGCTGAAACGCTGAGTTCCTTTTAAACCAAAGTTAAGATCCATTTGTTTCGAGGTGCATTCGATTATTTACTGGAACACTATAAACCGAAGTATGTTTTTCAACCTGTCATCATTTTCCTTTACTTTACAGTTGCAATGTCATGTTTTTGCTTGTTTGTTGTTTTATTTTTTCCTTTAATCATGTAAAACTCTTTGAATCGCCTTGTGCTGCACAAGTAAAATGCTTTGCCTCGCCCAACTCCAAGCATCAAAACGCTTCACCGGATTCAGAGCTAATAATTTAGATGATCTGTAAAATATTTCACCAGCTGAAATATTATGGCTTCTAAAAGTCTTTGGAAACCCAATTTATGGGTTTAAGACTTTTCTCTCAAATGTTTGATGCAAACAACTAGTTGTTAAACAGAGTGAATTAAAACAGCAAAGAAACAGTCTAACTAAAACCTTTCTCTTGTAAGTTTTTAATACTCAACACTAACATCTCTCAAAACTATTCTTAATAAAATTACAGCATATTCAGAAGCATTTTTTGGCAGTCCACGGTAATATCCCTTCCTAAGATGTTTATCGGACAATATACACTGTCAGATATCAACGTGAAGGGTTTTCACGATGGGAAAAGCTTGGTTAAAGTCATGCTTTTTTAATACATTTCAGTTCAGACTTAAAAAAAAAAAAAAAAAAACTCTTCATTTTTAATGCTAAATCCGAAAGGAATCAAATCCGTTTTTAAGAGCGTTGTACGTACACACAGCAACGAGGCAAAGATGTACATGAAGGAGAACGGAGTTTCCCATGCTTCAGACCTACCAGCGCTCATGATTCATACAATCTCACATTTGATGTGGGTGACTTAGATCAGCGTCACCAGTTCAGCATCTGACCGAGTATAAAATATGGTCACATTATCGCTCTCTGGTGTGATTCTGGAGAAAGCCTGACTGCAGCTGAAGTCAGCAAACAGCTTGTATCATATGAGATTATTGTGAAAATATTTCTTGTAAAACGTTTAAGCGAGACATGAACGGAAAGTCTTTGGATCTGAATCATCAGGAACGATTTGAATTTCATGCTCTCACATCACTAACAGTGAAAAGGGTTGTTCTGAGAAAAAAAAAAAAAAAAAGCTCATCCTGCAACACAACGGTTTCTGTTTCAGTGAAATTAAATTATTATTATTATTTTTTTATATAGCAATACAGTTTATTTACAAACCCTATTCATGATACAAAATGTCGCTTTACAAATGAAAGTTAAAACAACAATCAGAAGGAGAAAGCAGCCTAACAGGTGGGTTGTAATCTGGATTTAAACAGGGAAGAATATCAACGCTCCAGATGTCTGGTGGGAGGAAGTTCCAAAGTTTGGGAGCAGAGCAGCAGAAAGCTCTGCTCCTCATGGTGCTGAGGCAAGCAGAGGGAACAGCAAGGTGGATACATGTGTTGGGTTGATAAAAATTTGCACACTGAGTCGTATTATTAACGTGAGACATAGAAGATTGGGATTTAACAGGAAGAACACCCTGACTCTTAACTTGGGGTGAGGGAAAGACTTTGGAGCCGTCAATGGAAAGAGGAAAAACTATGGGAAATGGACTGTAATTGTTGGTAGAGGTTATTTTTGAATTAAATAGGAGTGCATTTTTAATAGCAACTGCTCCTTAAAAGTATTGCAAATGAAAGACAAACTGGAAATGTAGCAGTAGTTACTGTAGACATCCAGTCTTTTCAGGATGTGAGGGATAACGTCGGTCTTATTCTGGTAAAAGGGGTTAAGTGGATTTACTATGGTCTCATTTTATCTAACAGAGCAGGATATACTTCTGAAAGCCACATTCTTTTTATGCTGAAAGCATTACCAGTATTCAACACAAGCCAGTTTGAAATCCTGGCACATTTGAGAAACATTCTCATTGAAAACATAAAAATGTTTGCACACTATGTGCTGTAATTTCAGTGAGGTTTACTAAATAAGGCACATGAGCCTGAGACAACCAGGCCTAATCTAACCTGCTGAAGTGCAAAAAAATGATTTGCAGTTTAGCAAAAATAAAAACAGACGAGCACTAAAAGCATTTTGTCTGCAGTCCTACTACTGCAGGAGTGGCGGACGAAAAAGTAGTTTACATAAATGTTAAAATACTAAGTAAAATTGTAATACATTTTTAAAACATATAGTCTGCATCTGCTCCTGCGGGGCTTCACCCAGGGCATCCTAATGAGAGCATTTGGATGCATTAAACATAAACGAGAACGCTTTTGCTTAATGCCACGTCGGCACGACTCAAAGTTAGGCCTTTCAGACGGCGTTCTGCGCCTCTCCGCAGCCGTGTACAGTATCCGAGTCCATGCACTTGTACATGCGTTCCTGTGAATCCCCTCGGGATCAGTCCCATTGAAACTGAATTAAAATGACATCTAGCTTCTCACTGTGGCGCTGAAGCCTGTCCCTGCCTCTTCTCCTAATGAGAACTCAGCATGATGGGTCACACGCTGTTACACATATTCACACATGCTCGCACGTCGTCCCAGCACACACCAGGACTTGTGGCTGTCTCTTGCTTAAAAAAAAAAAAAAAAAAAAAAAACACCCGACAACAGACAGGCGGTCATACATGAACTCATCCACCGACATTTTTCAAGGATGGCTGCGGTTCCATCAAACGGGTACATTTCTTCAAATATTTATTTATTTATTTTTTTGTCACCTTATAAAGAGCTACAGTGGCAACGTGGACGACAACTTCAGCAAAATGCGCAAAAGGCTCGTTGAAGAGAGTCCCAGCTGCTGGAGGAAGGAGCCGTCGCTGCAGTTTGGCGTCGTCTCTGCTGACCGACGTTCAGGCTGATGCAGACGGTAGCTGGCCCTCTGTTGACATCAAACACTTCATAGCTACTGTGTTTTGCCCTTGCCTCTCTCCTTGTCACTCTCTTATCTGCATTCCCCCTAAGTAATGCGCGAGTAAGGCGAGTTGCCAAGGAGCTCCCCACCTGCCTAATTCAGCTCACGTCGCTCGTTTTATCCCCCTTAATTTTCTAGTGTCTTGTTGGAAAGTTGATCAGCGCGTCTTCCTGTGTGGCAGAGCAGCTGCTTTCCTGGATCTTGGCTTGGTGCTGATGTTGCTCTGTCCGTCCTTCTTTAGAGCTTGCCAGCTTTTTTTTTTTTTTTTTTAATCTCTTCAGTTCTATGTTAAGTCCTCGCTCTTCTTCTTCTTCTTCTTCTCTGTTTGTGTCACGATTTAACCTTTCCATCAACTGCAATCCCTCATATACTAATAACAAGAAAGTTGCAAACCAAAAGAAAATTGCATGTTCAGTGTTACTGTATCTGTGCGTCCAGCTGTGCAAGTGCTTACAGTTAACCTTTAATAATGACAGGAGGCTATGCTCACACTGTTCACAACAAAGCCCTTCCCTCTGCATTACAGTGGGGTAAAAGCTCCCCTGCTAAACTAGCTCCATCCTAAAAGCTTGAAGCAAAGGTCCTGTAAGTGCTGCTATGCTTGTCTCAGCAAATACAATGTTCACATTTCCATTCGTTTTTCGAAAAGTTTCCCTCGGAGGACAGACCCACATTACCCCGCTTGCTATCAAAACACCATTAGACATTCGATGGGTTCAATTTTTGCATACTTACACAAACACTAAAATGTATCTTTACTTAGTAACACATTGGCAGTCTGTAGGAACAGACCTTATTTAAGCTAAAAGTGCTGCAGTAAACACATTTGATTCCAAATCGCCCTTATTTCTTGGAGCAAAAAAAAAAAAAAACATATATATTTCGTTAACAGCTCAGTCGGGATTTGGGGCTGGCTACAACAGATGAGGTTAATGTTATTCAAAACAAAATGTTATCCAGGTCCGAGGATCTACATTAAAAACAAAAAGGTAAAGACATAATGAGTTTTACTGAACAATATGTATTTAAAAAAAAAAAAAGTTTGCTGAAAGTCAGAAAAAGGAACTTTAGAACAAGCTGCCCTACCTAAAATGTTTTTGTCCAAAAATAATTTGTCCAACACTTTTTAAAATTGCTTTCTAAATCTTGACTGAAAGTTTGGAACTTTAAATATTTTCAAAAGTCGCAACCCTGCAGTTTTTACCCAACGAGGCGTCCTCAACACCGACTTCCACCAAACTATTCATGAAATGCTTCAAAAACACAAACTAACATCACAGTAATGTTCTTATTATTATAGTAAGATCACAAGGGTTCAAATTTAAATCAAAAACCTTTACGCAGAACATTAAGCCACACGTACGCTCCCTTTGTTTTCTTAGTTATCAGTCTGGAATTTAACAAAAACCCATTAAATCATAATTGTAACTGGGAGAGTCTGGTCTTACACAGCGGCCTCAGATTTTTATTTTTATTTTTATCTAATATGGCTATGCACATAGGGAAGGTGGTGAAAGTTGCAGGTATAAAATATTTGCTAGCACTTCTGCTGATCTGAAGCTTGTTAGGCCAGTGGCACATATGGTGCTGTGAAATATTCATTTGTGAACAAGTTCTATTGGTGTTTGTAGTTAGCAAAAAAATGAAAAAAAAGGGGCAAATTCCACTGTTTTCTGACTTGCAACTATTGCTTGATTGACTGCATAAAGTAATTAATATGAACAAATATTAAAATCTTAAAAAAAAAAAAAAAAGAAAACGCAATAATCCTTTTACTCTCACTTCGTACAAGGTGCAGAGATGTTTAACAATAACGCTCTAGATGAAAACATAGTTTGGAAGACAGCGCCTGGGTTCTGTTTTGGCAAGGGCAAATGTAATTCAAAAGGACAGGAAAACACTCAGGAGAGAGGCCTCGTTACAGAAAACAAGAAAGAGTAATTTAATAATTAACCCTGTGATCTGTTTAGTGCTTGCAAAACTGCAACAAAAGCACAGCATGAAGTGCTAATGCCCAAACTACTGAGGCAAATGACACGCTAGCGTGTGAAAACGAGGACAGACTCAAACTCCCAGACTAACCTTGCACTTTTTAGTATTTTCACCACATCTCAAAACAAGCCTTTAACCAAAGCCCCGGGAGCAGACATGTTTTATGAATTACAGGGTCATAAAACATTGGAAAAGGTTACCTGCTCTAAAAAGTTCTGATAGCAAAGACACACACTCCACTGAATGTATAGTAGTAATTCATGCCTTTTGTTAAACACCATTAAACATTTAGAGCATCGGAAGAAAACTGATTCACTGTGAACAGGACTACAGGAAAACCTATAGGCAGATGGAGACTGTTTAAGATCGGGGTTTGATGCATTTTGTGTTTTTTCTTTATATATACAAGATTCAGTTCAACCGTATCGGTGTGCAAACAATTCTCTCTAAGTCATTCGGTCATTTTTAAGAACTCTGGCCTGCTTTGCTTTTTTTTTTTTTCCAAACTGCTTTAATGAATCTTTCATGCCTTCAGCTGTTTGCACTGTGGTTGTTCTTCTACCTCTGTGAGGATTCAATATTTAGCCTCTTCCTTCAAGGAAGACTGGGCGCAATAATAAGCAGCTTTAATCTGCAAACAGATTGTGAACTTACAAAAAGTAATTTGGTGTAAAATACTCATACTTCTTGAAGATCTACAATTTATCATGTTAGAATCGTTAAAAAAAATATATATTCTTTTTGCACACTGTTTTGGAATACACCACACAAAAAGACTATTTTCCTGTTACCTTTTTATTTCACCTTGATGCTTTTGCTTTAGAAGCTGCAGATATTTCTTTTCAATTCAAAGTGAATTACATTTAAAACATTTTTAAACATGTTATACTGTAGACAAAGTTATTACAATGCAAAAACTTTTTGTGCTTTTCATATTTTAAACACGAAAATGTTTAAAATAGGTATAAAACCTCATAAATATGGCGTGCATTTCTATTTTGATACCTATAAATATATCAATTACCTAATTAGTTAATAGAGCCTATTCTTAAGTATTGACTTGGACTGTAGGGGTTGTAGCACATTTTAAAATCACTGTATCCTAACACTTCACAATTATGTGCTACTTGGTGTTGCTCTTTTACGTAAAACTCCAATGACACTCCCTAAACTTTGTGGTTGAAGATGTATGAATACTTTCACAAGGAACTGCATAAAATATAAACCTCAAAGATTATTATTGTATAATTGTTCTAAATCTTCAACGTTGTATCGCTGTTCAAGTTCCATACTAGCAACTTTTGCTGGGTGGCGTCGCTATATTAAAATACAATATTTTATGTTATGATGACAAAAGGAAAGCTTAGTTTCCCTGGAATAATAATAATAATAATAATAATAATCTAATATTATGATAGTTTGAAAATGAAATGATGCCATTTCTAAAGGGATTAGCTCCTTTTCCATGCTGCTGGTAATTGTGTTTAAATTTCTAGTTTTGTTGCGCATGTGCATTTACAGACATACGAGGATTACATTTTCCATCCGGTTTATGAAAGCTCGTGGTCTCTGCGCGGCTGTTTGCGCGCGCGCGTGTGTTGTCTCTCCCCTCATATCAGCTGTGCACAGCAGGTGCTGTGCTCAAGTACATTGCTGCTCCTAGTGAGGCAGAATGTATTGCAGATACCATGGGAAATATAAGCTGATGCATTCTGTGCCCGTCTGCCCTGCGTGTGCGAGTGAGGAAGAGGAAGCCAGATAGAGGAAGAACATGACTCAGGAAGATAGAGCGGGAGGTGAGCAAAAGACAGACAGAGGGGTACCAACGTAAACCCAGCGAGGGAACAATGCGATTGTGGTAGAAATGAGCTCAGAATTTTGAAAGAGGCAGCGACGATAAAGACTAAAGCATTTCCAGGGTGTGGTAAACCAGACAGCGTCGCTTGCAGCGTGCGCACGGCTCGATTCGAATTCGATACTGGGTGAGACAGCTGGAAACATAAGGAAAGGAGAGCGAGGGGATGATAAAGAAATGTGATGACAGGACTGTGCTGCCAACATCTCCAGGGACCTCTCAGACTGTGATCTGACAAGCGACCATCCTCAGCAACCCTCAGCTTCCCTCCTGCCACCTGTCCTTCTGTCTGTTAGTCATTCTCAAGGAAAAAAAAAAAACAAAAAAAAAAACATAAATATACATGTCCTTGTGAGAAAGTTATGTTGTGAATAATAAGTTACGGGTTTTGAAGATATGCTTGTGACAATCCTGCGGCTTGGGCCTCAAAGCTCAACAGCATTTTGAACCTCTTTAGTTTTTCATAACAACTCGACTGATCTCGTGCGGTGGTGCCATCTGCTCTGTGATCTCTCCACCACTTCCCCACCTCCTTACAGCTGCTGTGACATGAAGTGAATGTCAGAGGAGCAGCTCTGGACATTGTCCGCTTGTGCTGTGAAACATGACTGAGAGACGCGAGGACTCAGAAGGAAAAACAAAAAACCAGCAGCAGAGCTCTTGGCATTGATGGAACTAATGTCATGAAAACCTTGCAGATATCTCTGATAATTGGATCTGATAATCTGATAATGTCCCCTTGAACAACCTTCTTTTCTTATTTCCTCTTTATCATCTGACTCATTTATCCTCTACCTCTGGAAGAACAACAACAAAAAAAAGTTCTTAGCGAAGCATATAAAAGGATGTTTGAGTCACAAAGTGTGCTTAAAGCCTACTTTTTATGTGCGTTCCTTTAAGCTACGACTGGCACATCATGTCAGAGATGTGCAGATCAACTTTCTCTTTCTGAGCTGCCAATTCCAATTTGGTCTGATTACAATTTATTATTTTTTTCTAAAAGGACGAGAGTACATAAAAGAGAAAAATAATTATTATTTTGACCTCTTTTAATCCAACAGAAAATTAATACATTTTAAGACTATGTTAATTTTTGCGTCAGAGTCCCTGAACTTTATCTGATTTTAAGAATTGTAAAAAAAAAAAAAAAAGAAGGGACTTAAAAGATGAAGCTGGTTGAATCATTTATGAACCAAAACTAGAGTTCTTACTTTTGATGCATTTATTGCATAGAGGAAAAATTCATCTGAATTTCAGTCGGTACTTGGTCTGTTAATCACAAATTACTTGCAGATCAAATCGCTAGTCAACTGACTGATGTCAACTGAGATGTTTCTCATAATTACTCCAACTGTTCTTATTATGAACTGTATACAGTCCACACCAATATCTTAGCAATGTGCAGGTGAATTGCTAAAATACACCAATTCCAGAGGTTTGCGTATTTTAGCTGGGATCTATAACTGCTATACTGATCCTCTCCAGAAAAGCTTAGAACTGCCAATGTCAATAATTTTCAGTTTCCCAATGCCGCATTGTCATTCTACTATCTTAGCTATGCCTCACGACAGCATCCCCCAAAACGCGAATTTTCAGTGAATAATTCTGATTCACGTTCCACAGAAACATCTGTGACAACATCGATAATCAAATACTGAACTGCAATCAGATGGGAGGCAAATGTTGAGTAAATAAAAAAAAAAAAAACATAAATAGGCTGAAAAGTTAATGTACAGAATATGTTTCATATCACACTAAAATAGAAATCTTAAAAAAAAAAAAGGCCAGTAGTAGCATTTTCTTTTGCAGAATAGGGCACTAGAAGCTCAAGATCCTTTAACCTCTTTTCCTATTGATCTGGAGGAAGGAGTCCTTTGACATTGCTTTTCCAAAGAACCAGACTCTGTGATATTAGAAGAAGTCAGCACCGTTTTCTCATGAACAAAGGGAATATTCTGGATAGTTATACGACTTAGGCTGAATCCCATTCCACCTCATGCAACCTCAATCTTATCCCTAATCTGTGGAAATCCTATGAGTTACGGAAGACTGGAGGCAGTAAAACGGGATCGGCTTTCCAGACTTTAAAATCTGAGATTTTTTTCAGAAACGTATTTAAGTAATTTGCAAGGCACACTTGCAAAACATCTTCTTGCATTGAACCAGACTTGTGGAGCTCCACAGTTCTCTTCCTATTTTAGGTTATTTCATTATATTTTTCAAGGAAATGCGTATACAGTCTGTCTGCTGAAATTATCTTTAGAATACTGCAGTTAAAATTAACTTTTTTAATGTTTAGAAAACAAAGACAACCAGTGATGAAAAAGGTGATCATCGACTGCAACACTTTGCTCACAAATAATGTGAAATGTAATGGCATTTTTGATGAAAGGCGTTTTGCATCTTTTCAAATACCAATTCAAAAAGAAATTAACAATGCTAGAGTTAAGCAGATGGTGCAACATGAAATAACTGGAAGCCGCGTGTTTGCGACGAGTGCCGGTTGGTTTGTGTCACAGTCTTTCAGAGTTCGATCGATTCCACGATACCATCCACCGCCTCAGTAAGTGTTTGTAACAGTGTGGCTGATCCGTGCAAAGAACACAGTCCTGACTCTGAGCAGACAGAGGACTGACAGAGATCAGAGAGAGGAGATGGGGATGAAGTGGATCAAGTTGAGAGGAGAGCTGTAAGCCTTAGTCTCTCTCATCTCTTCATCCATATTTCAACATGGGTCTAATGGGCTGACATGATCTTTGTTACAAACACAGAGGGGGGGAAAAGGGATCGAGGGCTCAAAGAAAGGAAACGAGACCAGATGGGCTCTAGCTGCAATTAAAGAGGTTGAGTTTTTACAGTTTCCTTAAGGTTTTATACGTTAAGAATGAAAACTCCAACAGCTTTATGGTTTGGAGTTGGGATGCCGTGAACTACAATGTGGACCGTCCTATTTGTTTTAGCTACACCGGCTAAATTTGCCTGCTCTTTAAACCTCACAGACTTGAAGCGTCAGGTTTTCCTCTCCTCTTTCCGTCCTTCTCCTTCTGGCAATCGATTTCTCCGTGATTTGGTGTGGCTCCCTGAGCACGTGGCTCTAATTGTGACCGTATCCCTGAGCTTCACAGGTGTTTCATGAAACCAGAGCAAACAAGCTGAGAGAGGCGCAGCTGACGAACGAGGTGACGCGGAGCAGAGGAGAGATCAAGCAGGAGAAACACTAAAAACCAAAAGGGTTATTAAGTCAGTGATCCACTTTTTTTTCCGAGGCTCATCGTACAGCAAAGAGGTGAAGGGGTGTGACCTGCTGTTACACTCCTCCGGTAATTTCACTATTTGTCAACAGAGTTGTCTCCTCAAACAAAGTTGAATTTCACTTGTCATGCATAATCCATAAATATAAATTAACTGCAACTCAGCTATTGCTTAAGTTTGCAGACGCTACTGATGGGGACAGATGTTATGCTAGTTTGAGGCTTTCAGCCATTTTTGCACTGTTTTATCAGAGTGGATTGCTAATTTATCAGACCAATGCAAGTGCACATAATTTACAACAAACTATTAAGACAAACCCATTAATATTTGGATAATTGTATCTTAGCGAATTGCAGAGAAACCAGCAGCTCTATGCAACAATGAGAAACGTCCTCCATGGACAGAATTAAGGGTCCAAAATGTAATTATGTCAATGTTACGTACATGAATGATAAATCTATGTAGTGAAAAGCAGACAAATTGTAGATTTGTAGTCACATACTTATATGTATCCAAGATTGCACTATAAGTGCTGAACAGTGGTAGCGAACACACACTGCTCCCTTACTTCAATCTGTGAGTACATCTGAACTCATAATGAAGTAACAGTGAATTGTTGTGACAGCTCATTTCCTGTCCTTGTCTCACTAGTCCCAAACAGTAAAGCGTGCAGTTCCACCTTCCTTATTCAAATTTAGCAGCTCAAATATGTAGAGTCACTGACAGCTGACACGACTGACAGATTAAACCCCTTCTTTATGCTTCGTACATTTTTGAATGAAATCCTTAAATCCAGAGGGGGAAAAAATATACCATTAAAGCAGCTTTACTTTGGAGTCGTGGAATTATATATCTTTTTTCAAGACATGTCTCGAGTTAACATTGGAGGTTTTTGAAGTTCTGTTTAGCATGTGATCTGTTTTTAATACTTCTATTGCTGATTTTTTTTTTTTACCTCCAACAATTACTGCCCTTGCCTTTTTATAGTATCCATGGAAATGCCCTATTGCTATCACTCAGATTACATCAAATATAAGTGAAATATTTATTCCTGAAGCTAAAACCCAGTACACTAAAATAATAGCTAGATACCACAAAACACATGCTATACATTATGCATCCAATCACCCCTTTCTGTCTCTTAAGGGCTTTTTTTTCCCCTCTTGTGAACCTACAATCTTCTCTACATCGATCTATTTAAAGAATTTTCTAACTTCTGAGACAGGAAACAAACTCATGATAACTTCTTTTTCTTTTATCATTTAATTGGTTTTCAAGACCTCTAGCTGACCTCCATCTTCTCCGTCTCAGCATCTGATTCACAATGGGATTAGGGCTAAACGGACCCCTACACACACATGACCATCAAGTTCATCAGGTTACTTGGGTTTTAAGGTCATTTTTTATGTTAGATTTCACTTCTTTTCTCTGAAAAGAGTAAATAATACCCCCTTTTTACCAAAACAATCATGAAAATAAAATGTAGAAAGAAGAAAATGTTTCTTCAAATGCTTCTAACAGGTCCAGATAATATATGGCAAAATGCAAGACCAACCTCCTGCTGTGTTAGGAGTGAATTATGCTCAGATTGGGATTTTTGGATAATTCGATTTTGCTGATATTTCAACAAGGTACAAATTGTAAGGGATGTTTTAACTGACACAGTTAAAAGAAAAATCCCACTGCCCATTATTTACCTCCAACAATTTCCTAAATAACAAATTTATCTATCCCTGCTAAAGGAAAACGTCCCCACAGCATGACGCAGTCATCACCATTAGTGTAGTGCCTAAAGGTAATGTTAGTTCATATTTCACCCATTTAACGTTTTGCTTTTTGGCCAAAATCAATAAAAAACAAAACTGAAACGTTCCCATCATGTCCCCCCACCACCTCAGGATCATACAAGAGTGTGTTTCGGTCCATCGCATAAGATCCTGGTAAAACACACCAACGTTTGCAGACATATCACGACAAAACCTGCAAAAATTGAAGTGCTACGGATGTGGTTACAAAGTACTGTAAATGCGGATAATCTCTAACATCACAGATCACAGTATTTGATTGCAGTGCGATTTAAAAAGCATATCTGTCTAAAAGGCTTTATCATTTGAATAATATCCATCTTTTGTGCAACCTGGTAGCAGACTAAGCCTTCAACGTGGCCGTCGTCGCTCTATCTTGCGATTCTTCATAAAGTAAGCAAGTTAACTTTGTTCAGTTCGTGTTTTCAAGTACTTTATGTTTCCAAGTGCTTTCAAGTCCACCAAGTGTTTCCCCCCACTCTTTCTGCTCAAGCCTTTTATTTCTGTCCTTATAAGGCTACTGAAATTTTAATGAACATTTTCTTCACTACTGAAATGAAGCAGAAAAAGAAAGACTCAATTATGCATAGTGCTTGCTTCAGGTAAAAGTTCAGTAAAAATAGGACACAGAAAATTGGGGTGGGGATCTTTTAACCAGAGATCTACTATTTGATCGATCGCATGTTTTGTCTGAAAGAGGTTTCTCTGTCTCCAGTTCTTGTGAGGGCTTCAATCGGTGGCAAGTTCCTCGTAGGCATGCTAGCACAGCAGGAGAGCCAATGTTCCTGTCTTTATTAATTACCACCTGACACACACACACACACTTTTACCAAAGGCACACACACAAACACACGCACGCACCTCTACAAACACACACATTCCCATTAAAGGGCACTTTAAAACATGTGCCGTTAACCTGTGATTCAAACGCACGACTGTGTCTAAAACATGTCAAATGCGGTTTTACAGCGACGCTCATTCCAACCCGTCCGCATCGGCACACGCAAATTAACAAGAGCAACAGGAAAGCAGCTCTTTGTCCTCATATCCCCTCTGAACTTCTCTTTACTCATGCTTGATTTAGCACACAAAGGGCATTGAAAAGCACATGAAGCAGAATGAAGAGTCAAGCCAACTTGCGGGCTGACATGACTTGTAAAAAGCATACTGCAGCACACAGCATGACGTTCAATGACTCACGTTACTAGGCTTTCAGTTCTTTTTTTTTTTTTACAGTGGCAGGTAAAACGTCTGAACCCAAAAAAGAAAAAAAAAAAAAACGGACAAACTAAGGTGTTACTCAAACCTGCATTATTAATTTAGGTCACTTAGCAGTAGCATTTGTTACAGTCGGCGACTCCCACCTCTCATAACTACCATTTGTTTTAATTTGAAGCTTCTCCCCAGTGCTGACCCTTATGCTCATTTTTATTACAGTCATTATAGGAGTCAAACAGCCCTTACCTCATTTTAATGGCTTTCATAATCTGCCTTCTTTTTGAAGGGCACTGAGTGGGCATCTTTGCCAAGTCTCAATGCCAGGAGACTAAAGCAGAAAATCCTAAATGTGTGCTGAAGGACTGATCTTTCCAAACATGATGATGTGATAAAATAACAATGCATTTCCTTTTTTCACCTTCAGCTGGATAGCAAGACCTTGAAGGAAGTAGGTGCTAAAATGCAAGATGCTCTTGTCTCTAACATCACAGCGCACTGGGAAAAAAAGAGAGATATAAATCAAAACAGCCTGAGCAATGCAGATCAAAAATTATCAAGAGTGTTTCAGCCCCAGGCAGCTGTAGTACCTCGCTGGACTAAGTACCTATTAAACAATTTAAAAACACGATATAGCTGCACACAACATCACTGATTGTGAAGTAAATGTCTAAAATAACACATAAGCCTACCTTGAAAGTTTACATCATACATCATGACGTGAGGAGCTTTTTTTTTTTTTGGAGTGACAGAGTCAGGTCACTGCTAGTGGGAAATAGTTTAAGTTGAACATTCAATAGATATTGAAACTTAGCCAGACATAGACTTAATGACGACTTAACGACTCTGCTGTGAGAAAAAAAAAAAAAAAAAAAAAGCTGATTTGCACGAACATAGCAAGTCTTCTTATTTAATCTTTTTTCATTCTTAGTACATAGAGTAAAAAGGGCTGAAAATGCCTGTATATACCGTTTGTCCATGAACTGCCATCATTTCTTCTAGGCACAGATTTAACAAGGTGTCAGAAACTCTCCTTGATTTACTTTGATATAATAGCATAATGCAGGCGCTGCAGATTTGTCAACTCTGCAGCCATGATGCAAATCTACCATTTTATCACATCTAAAAATATGTTTGATTGAGATCATGTGACTGTGGAGCCTGCTGGAGTACAGTAAATACAATTTCATGTTCAAGAAACCAATTCAAGATGATATGAGGTTTGTGTGTCATCGTAGAGGAGATTGCATCGCCACACGGGTAAACTGCGGTTATAAAAGGACGGACATGGCAAGCAGCAAAACTCAGAAAGGCTGTGTGTGGTATTTAAATGATGCTGGTTGGTACTAATGTTAATATTTCAGACAAAGTCCAAGAAAATATCCCCCCACACCATTACACCACCAGCAGCAGCTTGTATTGCTGATACAAGACAGGATGAAGCCATGCTTTGATGTTCATTATGCTAATTCTAATCCTCCCATCTGAATATGATAACTGCAATCAAGCCTTGATTGGCTGCTATCGCCCATTTCATCGACGGTTTGAGGTGAGCTGTTACGAAAAATGGATCGTGCAATAGTTTGGTTGAGACGAGTGGTTGTTTGAACTCATGTTGCCTTTCTGTCTCCCAAACCCAATCGCTGAATATTTAAAATAAACAATAATATTCGATAACTACATTTTGCACAATTTCTGATTGGATGTCCTGTGGCACTTTTGTGTCAGTTTTATTAAAAATGACTGGCTCCTAAACCTGCAACCTGATGATGTCTCTTTCCAATGATGATCGCTGTAAAGTAATGTGGACTACATTAGTTCAGTGGTCTAGCAAAAGCCTACCCAAGGTCACTTATTGCAGCTCTACTGGTCCCAGTGATTTTAACAGGAAGTGGCAGAGACCAAACCCTGTGGGAGCTCATCTCTCCTGGTTGCCAAATCCAAGTGTGTGCAAATGCAACATGCACATGCTCATACACACACTTGGACAAAAAGAATGCACACCTGTCCACACACAGAGTTGTGGAGATATGTAATAGAAAGGTGAAGAGAGATCATTTTAGGTTTTATATTGGGGCAAACATATATTAAGCGTTTTTGAAGTGCTTAACTTTACCCTGTTAGGCACTTCTGCCAAAGAACTTTCTTTGTTTCTTCCTGCTGAGAAATAAATAAAGAAATAAGTTGTGTTGTAGTGTACCATACATACCCCAGAATGACAAATTTCAATCATATCTATCTTAGAATTAAGTTATTGTAATACTTAACATTAATCTTACGTCTGCTTCACATTACACAAAGAGTGCTGGTTGGTTTATAACAAATCAGGAAAACCTACTTCCAGTGTGAAGCCAATGATACTGCTGAGCTCTTTCTCGCCAAATTGATTTTTCACCTCTGCTTTCTCAGCTATTCTACCACACTGCAACCACCTTGGGTCTAACAAGTGCACCAAGGCTTTTCTCTGCGACTTGTTGAATTCCTCCATGTAACATAGACGATCTCTGCACTTCTAAGCCACGTTTCTGCCTTGCTCCAGAGGAGAAAACACAATCAGATCTTTTTTTTTTTCTTTTCAATTTACCAGCAGCATGACAGAATGCAGGTTAGGGGGTTTCTGTTTAATAGAGAGTGTCCCATCATGTGCAATAATTGAAATGTGGCCAAGTGTTCTGCACACATATTGCTGAGTGCAATCACAACGAATCATGTACGCATTATTTCACTCATCATTTTTGAGTTGATCCCACCGAGGCCCTGACGCCTGAAGTTGTTTTTGTTTATTTGTTTACGAGTCACGTTGCTCCTTTTGTTAAATGATATAACGAACCCTATTTGAGGCACTACTGGATTTTTTGTTTTAGATTGGTGATGGAACTCAAGACACCCAAGCAAAGCATTCACCTGGCAGGAAGGCAGGTGAATGTTTTTTAGTGTGTGAGGAAGATCACATGTGAAGCAGGAGTACAGCCTGAGCTGATTGCCTCAACTAGCTTGCAGCATTCGCCTCATTACTTGACAGGCAAGCTATCCAAGAGTGTTATATTTAATCATTGGTTCTCTACTGGGCCTACCATGGTCTGATGATACCATGGCCTTAAAATAAACCCAGAAAAATCATTGGTCCTATTGACTAACTAATACTTGCACGTAAGAACCACTTAATGTGGATAATTAATTACTGCTGGCACAGGTATCCTCCCTCGATCTGGACGTGGGATCCAATCCCCATGATCTCACCAAAACTACGTCATGTTCAAAAAACAGAGAACTCTCAAGCTGCTTCACACGGCGTATTCTTGATGGACCTTAGAAGACCTCTCCAACACTCACGTTCTGACTTTTATTGATGTTGTAGTGTTGTTATTCTTGTGTGAGGGGAGTCTTGCAGACTGTATAAACCGAACTCTATCAATGATAGCTTAAAGTGAGCAACCATTAGCCGTGAGTGCCATGCAACAACCAGTAATTCAGACCTCAGCCTGTCCACAGTGGCATGACGGGCGCCAGAAGAAAAACGTTTCCACTGCTGTAATTTACTCGACATTTCTGACAGTTTGTCCTCGGTGGGTTGGAAGACAGGAAGACTGACAAAACGGGGCAAGTAATTAGAAGAGTAAAGGAGAAGCAGGAGAGTTTCTATTAATCACAGTGACATAGACGCACGTTCAGCAAAGATTCCTCGCTTCTCACAGAGCAGCAGGGACTCTGTCTGCCTGTCCTGTAGAAGAACCTTCAACTGAACTTATTGTGTTTGAGGTTTTATGTGTTTTCAGATGATTCTTTACTGTTATCGAGATTCATACATTAAAAATAGTCAAATTATTAGCTCTTCATGCAGGGATATAGCTGGAGTTTTTTTTGTTTTTTTTTTGCCATCTGTCAAATGAAAATTTGTCACAAAAACAATATTTGAGATTCACTTCCATGTTTATATTAGCTTATCTAGCTAATCAGTGATCGTTTTATGACATAAAGACGAGGTGAGTTTGATTTGTTGTTATCTGAGTGCAATAGTCTCAGGTACTGGTTGTTTCACATAAACAGAAATTTGAAAAAAACAAATAAATTTAAAAAGATTTTTAAATTCTGTTACATGAGCAGCAAACAAAATGGTATAAATCTAAAAACTAAACGTCAGAATATAAAATCCATGAAGACTGCTTCACCCATTCAGGCAATAAAGTAAAAGAACATATTAACAAGTTTTACCTCGAGCAAAACTTGTTGAAAATTTCACTTACTCCTGGGATGCTTTAAAAGCACTAAATGTACCAATGTAGAAATATTAAAATCGTATACCCTTAAAGCATTTCTCGCTGCAATTTGTTACTTAAAGCTTAAAAATCTGGCTTAAGGAGAAAGATTTAGGCTTTACAAAAAGCAAACAACAACAAGAACAACCCGGAGCATAAATCCAGCAGTGCCAAATTGTGGTTCAGTTTAGAAGAGCAAACTTATCTAACCCACTGAGAGCACAGACAATGTGCAAGTGGTGCATAATTTACCTTGTATTAATGAATCCTGGCATAAAACATTTAACTTGATAATAGTGACTAAAATAACAAAAAGAGTTTTAATATTATTACCTTCAGATAAGTAATTACTGCAAAACTGACCATCTTGTGGGGTCCTCATGTAAAATATGAAACAGAAAGTTTCCAATGCTGTGAGAACGAAAATGTCTGGCTGGTGCTGGAGATCACTGGAGAATGCATAGCCTTGCTTACGATGGTGAAAAGGTAACAGTAATTTAAATATTTTACCGACATATCTAAGTTATGCAGATTACTATCACTGAACAATAAAATAGAAGAGCTGCAGAAGCAGACGGTTACACTGAGTCAGCTAAGGACGGGAAAGTGAGGCTATAATACGCTCAACCTCACCAAATTCGGGAAATGATAGATTGGAAAAAAATGTTGCCTGGTTTCAGTTTCGATTTCAGCTGCAAACAATCAGCTGGTATGGCGCAATAGCATGAAAGATATTTTCTTGGAATACTTTAACCTACCCAATTACTATCGATAAACAACCAAAGTATGTAAATGTCTTTATGCCTACAGTTTACCCTTCTTCTGACAGCCACTTCCGGTAGCACACTGCACCATGTGATGAAGCTCTCGTCGCAAAGTTGTTCCGTAAACACGGCCGTGAGTTCGCTGTGCTCCGATGACTTCAACAACGAGAAAATCTTACTCCGATCAAACACCTTCGAAATGAGGTGGAATCTCATGATGGATGAGCAGCAAATCTGCAGTATCTATGGAATTTGATCATCTCAATATGGACAAAAAATATCTCAGGAGTGTCCGGTCTGCACAAAAGAGAAGGCAACTCTGCTGAAAAAACTCTGCTAACACATCCCTAAAAATATTGCAGTTAGTGCAAGTGAAAACCTTTAAAAACCTCGGAAATACAGAATGTATAAGTGAGCACTGGCCACCACCACCAACATTCACCACTGTCCATAGAAGAAAAAGAAAAAAAAAAATCACCTGCATACTGAATTGAACTTGCAGAGGAAATCAAACAACCCACCTGGGTGCTTTATTACACTTCATTTAGGGAGTGCAAATACACTGTGGTTCACCACTGGATAAGCTGCGAGCTAATGTATTACTTTTCTTTATTAGGTAGACTGGACACCAATAAAAGATGAATTAGTTCATTAAAAACATGAGCAGAATTAAAGATTAACATTGATTTCACTTCAAATTTAGGTCACAGGATGTTCCTCAAGCTTTTGAACAAAGACCTATAGGTAAGCCACTGGAATCTGTCTTTTGGTCAATTTCACAGATGGTCAGAAATGGATAATGTCCTTGAGAATGCACAAGGACCTGCGGTACTGTAGGCACTTTCTAATCAATAACTTATTGAGCCACAAAATGGCTGGTGGCCATGAACTGAAGGGTGTTGAGGTAGTAATTTAGTGCCTGCGCTTGTGTGGTATTGTAATAAGACCAAGGATCTTACTACATGGCATTTAACAGTTGCGTGTGGATGTTTCTGAGATTATACGACGATCGCTGGTGAAATAAAACTTAGGTCCACTCGGGACGTTTCAGCTAATAGCAAATGTAAGCACAGTCGTAATGTGCCTGTTTTGATTTCTTTGCTTAATTGTAAAATGTGAAAAGAAAGAGATCGCCAAAGAGGTTCGAGAGATGAGGACAGTGAGAGCAAATGCGTAAATGAAACAGATGGAGTGAAACAAATGCATTGTGATAAGATTGTTTAAACAGAGCTCAGCTCTGCAAGGGCCCCCGGTCGCCTTTGCACTCTCTCTCACACTCATTTGACTGGGAAAACGGCCAAAAGGACACATGCATTCTCTTTCTCACCCAACACCCCCTGCCCCCTCTGTTCCCCCCACTTTCTCCTCTCTGCCAACATACTAAATTGTACAGAACTGTGCTGTCAGGTCTCATTTGTGAGAGAAATGGTGCACTGGGTTTTACCTGAAGACAGCAGGTTGAGCTTGGTGAGTTCTGATGAATCATCTCATCTCAATGCGGGTTTTGGTTAAGGGACAAACAAAATGTCCAAACGTCTGCAGCCGGTATTTGTGTTTGCTTTAAAAATAATCTGAATAAAAGTAGTTTACCTAAAACAGAATAAATTAGTACATAAATGTACTAATTTATGTAATAAGTAAATTTTACTTATCATGCTTAATGTAAAACTTCTCATCTTATCATTTGTACATTACAACTAACTGATGACATATTCTTTTTACTGAAAATATATAGACGTTCATTTAACATGTACCTTAACAGCAAGTTATAAATATACAAGTAGTGGAAACCAGGGTTAAAAATAGCCAGGGAAGGCGTTTCTATTCTTTTTTAGATTGGTCCCATTTGTTCCCAACAAGCACTGCTGCGTAAAGCAATTCAGAACACATAAACAAGGGAAATATATATTTTCTTCTCGTCTAGCATTACTGATGTTTTGGGAGAATTGAGAGCGCTGAGGCACCACAAAGATTGACCTATCCATAACAGCTATTATTCTAAAACTCTGTGGAGTCACTTCATTTCTGTCCATAAAAAAGAAATGCTTCATTTCACTGCAAGTGTGTGTGTGTGTGTGTGTGTGTGTGTGTGTGTGT
>NW_015113522.1:180021-192504 GCF_001443285.1 Poecilia latipinna | reverse complement strand
AAATAAAGGAACTTAGTCGTGTTTTTTTCCCTTTCATCTACTTGCTTTCTTTCCTGTAAAGCCTTTTTTTTTTAAGCTAATAAAACCAACACTTGTTGCCGCTCCGCCAGTGACGCAGGCGCCGATTCTGTTACGCCAGAGTCTGCAGAGATTTAAAAGAAACTTACCAACTCAGCTGCTCGGGGAGAACATCAAAAGCTGTGTGAATTTATGTATGATTGTGCAAGTAAGTTTAAAGCTGTTCTTTAATGACCTAAGCTCCAAGGCTCATTTGAGCTGCAGATAGACGCAGTCAGCTAATGTACAAACATCTGGGTGGTCACACACACACACACACACACTGGGTCTGAGCTTTTATCATTGGCCAGAGGAAGGGTTTTAGCATCCGACCTGACAGATGCCACCCACACATCAACTCATACCACCACTGCGGCTGGGGAAAGGATTTGGGCTGAGTGTGATTCATATATGTGTAACTTATATCTGACAGCACGGATTATGTGTATATATGAGCGAGTGAGGAGCCAGAGAAGAAGAGCTGTTTGTGTTTGTGTGAAAGACAGTGACATAGCAGCATCGTTTTATCAAGTCCCCTAGTGGCCACTCATCCCTTTTATTTTCCTCTCTCTTTCTTACCTCACTGTTTATGTAGGTTTTTATTCTCCCCCCTCTCCTCTCTTTCTGTGATATTCCATCTAACCACAGGGTGTCTATCTTTATTTGTGCTCACTGTCAGCCCCCCCCCGCCCCCCCTGCTCTGTCTGTGCTGCTTTTGTCTTGATTTCCATTCAGAGCTGACAGGGAGACATGGGAATACGTCCCGGAGAGAGCAAGGGTCACCGAGCAGAACTTGGGGGAAATGTCGGAGGTGAGCTCGTGAGGCGCGAGTCGCGGTTATGTCGCGTGTCCACCGGGTCAGGGTGCGCAAGTTAAAGCCCCTAAACTGTGAAGTAAATCTGCACTCCTAAATCTAACATTTCTGTACATTGCGTCCCACATCCACCAGAACTCTCGATGAAACACACACACACACACACACACCGGAAAAGAGGGGGAAAAAAAAGATGGAGTAGTGGTAATGAAAGAGAGCTGAACTGTAATTTGTGTGTTTGCAACTGTGCCACATATCCCAACACACATTTCTCATCATCAATGTAGAACAGCAAAGTAATAAAAAAAAAATAGATTTTATCGTGCTAAAGAAAGCAGTCGAAAAGTGGATTTACATATTCATTGCATTAAATCACCGCATTTACAAAACCCCCCAACAGACTGCTGCAGCCTATTTTGATGCTGAAATTTTTTCTTTTTTTTTTTTATCTATTCACAAAATATGGTTATACAGCCTAAAGCTGTTGAGGAGTTAAAAGACAAACCCAATTATGCAAATAAACATTACAGGACTACACATGCGAATATCTAAATCATTTTAATTAAAAGCACTATCGTCCTGCTTTGTTTATTTTAATTGAGGACACATGTACAAACAGAACATCTCGGCGAAACGTATTTGTTCAGCACTACATGCATTTGTCTAAATATAACACAACCTCACTAGAACGAAAGGCTAGATAAGCTGTTTATATATTCTCTCCATTACAGCATCATTTTTTTATTTTTTATATTTGTCCAGAAAAATGTTTTTTGAATATATTCAATCAGGAGGACATGGTTAAAAACAAATTACCCATGCACTGATTCTAATATAGTAATGAAGAATATTGTGTCATCCTTAGCAGTATATTAGTTATACTCTTTAAAAAGGAAAGTAGTTTTATGAACGATAACAGGTTGTTTATAAAGTTATCGTTATGATTATATAACTTAAATTTGCATGTTAATAAGGTATTTAGCATAAAGCTTAACCATTACAAGGCCTATTTTTCATAGTAAATGTATACATAATTATGATGTATAATAACCCTTTCAGTATGGATGTGTATTTATTTAATGATTACTAAGCTTGGTTTTCCATTAAAACAAGTTATAAATGGATTTTTATTTTCATATTGCCTTTCATTTCCTTAGAAACACGAGACATTTACTCATGATCATGTGAGTTAGAAGGCATAATGTCACAATTACCAAATAATAAAGGCTGTTTAAAGTTTCTTATATCATAATCGCATGACTTCATCTCATTATGCTGAGATGTAAAATAAATAAATGCCCCAGTTATGAATGGCTGGTGTCCTGCAACTCTTCTTTGCTTCAAAACACCTAAATCAAATATCCTCTCCCTTCTCCCTAAAATATGCACACACACATCAATAGGGTCTTTTTTGTGTTAGACAATAGAGCCCGCAGGCATGAGAGGAGCTCCACACCATGGATCATAGGGAAAACTTTGCTGATGGAAAGCAGTGGGTCCTTGCACACCTCAGCCACAACACCAGTTTTAATGCCCCTTAGATATGCATGTCGTCTGTCCTGGTTCAAGGGAGAATGGAGGTGTGGGACTGGCCTGGGGGTTTCCAGCAGCATCATAGGAGGGTCAGCAGGGTGCCGCTTCTCTGTTGTGGTGTCGTTCGTACGTGTGCTTAGGCCACATCTAGTAGTGGTGAGCTGTGTATCTCGGGGATGTAGCTGTAGGCCGCGAGGTTAACACTGGGCTTTGGTGGGCATCTCTCCCACCAAACCCTTCCCGGGCCTTCCAGGACCAAGCTCACCAGGAAACCAGATGGTAATGAGCCCTCCTTACGTTGGTCCTTCTGAGTTGCAGCTACTGCAATGCGGCTGGTTCCTACTAAGGGGCTTTGAGGAGGTCCCTCCTGCTTGGTGCTGGGCTTTCTTGCAGATAGACGTTGGTCCGTGCCCTAAGTTATGAGGGGAACTGGGTCCTGCGCTTGGCCTGCATGACGAGAGATAGTTCTGGGTCTGTCAAGGCGACTGGGTGTCTTATGTCTACCTCTGTGCTTCTGTGGCCTGGGGGATGCTTCTCCTGTGCTTCACTGGTGATCTACCTCTGTGTGGGGCATGTGGCTGCCCTGAGGTGAGGCCTTGTATCTGTCTGCCTGGGGTTTCTGCAGCCTTTTCGGAGCTGGACCGTCCTTGACCCTCTAACGACTAAGCACCTCCAGGTCACAAAATTACTCACATAATCGCTTAACACAAACAAATGTATTTCTACACATATAATCACACACACATATAGTGTGTCTTTATGTCTTGAAAGGGACTTTGCATTGACCATTTCCAGTCTACGCCTAACCCTAATCTAAACTAATTTCACAACTTAGTCCTCAACCAGAACCCTAAACCTACACAATGATGTCCACAATATTAGGATTTTGTACTTAAAACATCCCTTTTGTAGAGCAAATCTGCATTGGCATGTATAAGCAATCATCCCCTTTGGAAAAAAAAAAGAAAAAAAAAAAAAAAGATGTACCCCACAGAGTCAATAGCTAGACTCCACAGAAGATCACTGCATGCTTAAGTGAAGAGGCAATTTGGCCATTTGATTTAGGTGTACTGGACACGGGACAAATCTCTAAATTGCAGGACACACACCGGAGTTTGACAACGCGGAATAAAAACCTTGTCTTCTTGAATTGTTGATGTGTTAATCATTATCAAATAACTCCAAAGCTTGGCCTTTTGTAATAGCAGTTTGGATATGATTATGATTAGCATGAGATAAAGTTGATTTCCAAGATATTAAGGGAGTTAATATCACTACATGTCATGAATGAGTTGTCATGTAGAAGCAGGAAATATGTCATTATTACAAGAAAATGAATGTTTTTTTTTTTCTCAAAAAAATATTTTGACAATGTTTCTTCAGTAAAATAAACTATTAGATCAATCAAATTCTCAATATAATTACTTGAGATCATTTATTAATATGTTTTAATCGTTTCAACCTGTAAAGGCTTGTTTTTATTTCTCATAAACATGAAATCACAAACAAAAGGGGTTCTTGTTTATCAGAGGAACAGTCATCCTAATAATGATTAAATTCCAGGTAACTTTTAACAAACAGATTTAGACATTCACGACTTCAATTACTGTTAAAAATCATTCCAAGCAGTCATAAAAATGGCACTGAATAATAAATCTGTGTAACAGATGAGCATATGTGGTTTTCAATTTTACGAAATGATTAATATGAGTATTATGGCTTAGGAACAAAAAAAAAATAGGTTAAGAACAAAGAATAGACAAGTTTTTCTTTGTTTTACTGAGGTCCTCCATCTTTTTTCAGTGTTCTCCTGTTCTCACTCCTATTCTCTAATTCACCAAAGAAAAGGTCTGGAGTTACAGTCACCAGAGCAATTAGTGACTTCATGTTCCTCCTCACTGTCAAGAAAAGGCAAGGATACACACATGCACACGCGTACACACATGTTGTGGGGTGCACACACACACATACACCCCCCCCCACACACACACAGCAAATGTCCTCTGCACTGACAGGCACTGGGTAAAAGTTCACTCTGCCACTCTACTAACCATCTCCCTTTTCCCCCTCTTCTTCCAATGATCAGCCTTTTCGAGAAAACTGCTAACAAGGGATCTTTTATCTTTTTGTGAGCACCTTTCCGAGGGAAATTGTCTCTGTTTTTATTCTAATTTTTATCTCCAAGAAAAGTTGAGTATCTTGCTTTTATCCCCCCCACCACTAACCAATCTTTTACATTCTATCTATCCTGTTTTCAATCTTTTCTGTTCATTACATGTTTCATTAATCATCTGTTGCATTGAATTTACTTCCAGTCACACCGGCTTTGTGTTGTGTACCATTGTAGAAGTCTAAATGCACATAAAGTATGATACTTGTGTTGTTTTAAGTCTTCCTTTCCTTGATCCAGCAGAATCAAACTAGCAAAAAAAAAAAAAGCGGCTGCTCAATATTATACAAATTGAGAATTCAGGTCCATCTCACATTAGAGTGTCACAGAAAAGGTAATTAGTTTAGTACACAATATCAAACATATTCAAGCTGATTGTGTATGCTAAACACAATCAGGGGGAGAGACACAGACACTGAAGCCACAAGAGGATTTTTTGCTGAAGAAACTGGCTTTTCACACAGAGCTACATCCAATCAAATTAATAGAAAGCTGAGTGCTGGGACACATATTGTTAAAAATGGTGTAAAAACACCAGGGACAGCCAGAGGCTTGAGAGGACAGAGAACTAATGCCTGCTGTTTGAGAGTTTAGAAAAGATTCACAGGGGATGTATTGCAGCTGGAGTTGGTGCTTCAAGAACCACCATAGCCATTATCAAGGCCATGGGCTACTAACACAATGTCCGAAGAACAAAATGTCAAAAACAACTTTTCAAAAAAGTTTGTCTAGTTGAAGAGTTGAAGAGAGGAGAGCCAGGACATTTTACAGGAAAGCTGCTGCTAAAGCATCCTGCACTTTCTCAGCTCTTCAGCAGAGGCAGAATAATTGCCTCCTTCTCGCATTGACGCAGTAATTCATGCAAATAAAGTACTGATATCCTGTGCACTACATGGCAATGCCTTTCACTAAATCAATATATCAGTGTTAAAGGATGTATTCTATCATTTGTTACTGCGTTTAATCATTGGTAATATTTGTGGTCAATTTTTGGAGAAACTGAATTTTGGGCTTTCGTTAGCAAAAGCTGTAAAAATCAAAAACACGAAAGGGATCTTAATACAAGTGTCACTTTATCTAAATTACATGGATAAATGCACTTTTTGGTGATATTTTGAATTACAATGATTATTTTCACTCATACTTCATCAAACCTTACATTTTCTATCCAAATCAAGCAATCTAGTTGAGGAGGGATGACTCGTTCTAACATCTTAGAGGCTGAAAGAACAAAATAATTCTCCGTCTGCCAAACCAATGAATCGTACTTTGATCTGACCTGATCTTTGATCCTAGAATAATAGCAGCTTGGTCTTGACCTCCCGTTTCATCGGGCCAAATTAAACTATTCAAACTGCCTTTTTATGACATATCCACTGTGGTCGGGTGCACAATTTTATGCATTTCATTCTTTGTAAAGGGTGGGAAAGGATTCACATAATTTTAAAGTTACAAATGCATTTTGTAAGCCTTAGTCACTAAAGTTGCAGCTGAGAAAAAATATCCACCAAGACCAAAAACATGGTTATTCAACTACAGTCTGAAGAGGATCAAAGTTAAAAAATTAAAATCTCACATGAAGAGGTTTGTGTCACTGCTATAACAGACATGAAGTGCATCCGAGTAAAAAAAAAAAAAAAAAAAAAAAATCATAGTGTTTCATGTTTTCCACATGTGTATCCAGACTACTTTCTGGATGAATGAATAACATATTGAGAAAAATAAAATCAGTTTTATTTGCCATGCAATATTGCTGATGAATGATCTCAGATTTTTGATTTTGCCGTCTGCGAGAAAAGTTACACTGCCTTGATTTAGCTACTTATGTTTAATTTGGGATTCCTAAGGGATTCATGTAACTTCGAACTGGTCGGGAAGGACCATGCTGTTGTTTTTCTACTAGAAAAGTTTGACTCGTTGATCCAAACATTGTTAGCATTATCAAAGTCATTTTTCATGCCATGAAATACGGACACCATGTTTAAGCCTAAATATCTTCTGAACCATCAGGCTGAAAGTGTTTGGTTAATGTAAAATAAAATAAAAAATAAAAAAATACCTTCATCAATACACTGTATGATGAAGGCCAATGTTATGCGTCACCATCAAACTGCAACACTTAAGAATGTTGAAGCCATGGAAACGTTCTCATTCGAGTTTGTAATGAAATCTGTCATTACATTTGTTATTTGTGATTTCAGGTCATAAATGTGTAGGAAGTGCAGCATTTTCTTAGACATGCGATTTGTTTTCAAAATAGTCTAGCAGAATATGTCCAAAAAGTTTTTTGCAGAAAACAAACAGCCTCAAAAAAAACCCCAAACGTATAAGCAAAGCAGGGCTGCGTCAGAGGAATCTGTTGATTCACTTGAAGCAATAGGCACGACATCTGCTTTCCTGAGTACTTCAAACAGCTTTTTAAGACACAGTTCAGCATTAGCTCTACTCTGATGTACTCAATAATGGCACCTTCTAGATGAATGAAAGGATGCTCTACTTAATTTTTCTTGTCAACCTCAGTTTTATCAAGGGCATCAAACATTGGTTTTGGCACCATTTCAGCCTATTTCTTCCACCTTAATCTCCAGGCTACTCGTAGGGATGAAGTCTTTGCTCTCCACTTTTCCGGTCAAAAGCGTACATTGGCTACTTGAGTCTTTTTAAAAAAAGATGCCAGCAGGCCCTCTACTTTTGGTCTCTGTTCCCCAGAATCATCTGGGCTTGCATCATAGTGTTTTTTTTTTCCAAGTTGTACTCTTTAATCACAGCAATGCTCCCACTGCAAAGTAAACACACCAGCTTATAACTCATCACTCTCAGTGGAATAAGCAGGAACTTTTCTGTGCTCTGGAATTGTTTCAATAGACTTTTAGTCTTTAAAAGAGTTCATCTTGCAGGCTCTAACTTTCCCAATGTTTCTCTGTCCAGTTTGCAGAGGTCAATGTGGTGAAGCAGGTTACATGCATCATTGCCATGGTTTCCCCTAAAGAGACCACCTTTCTCCGACGTATGTATTTCATAATTTTAGAACCACAGTTCTGCAATCTACTCTGAATTTCTGGCGCTTTCTGGGCCCCACAGGACATTTTAAAAAGGCCATATTCGCTACACGAACGTGCCTGTTCCAGAAGGTAAGTGACCGCAATGATTGCTATAGGTTTGTTACGTTCAGATCATTAAAGCTGGAAAAAAAAAGCTGGCTGCTCTATTCCAAAGCACTAAAAGCACATGAGATCTGCTGGCCTCCTTGATATTCTAATGACTCTTATTGGTCTACTAATGTGCTCATAAGTATTCATTACCAAAGGGTAGACCTTAGAGCCAGCGCAGCAAGTGGGCAGATGATTCAGGAGCAAATCTATGTGAATCTGATGGTCTACGAAAACGCTGACTATTCATAAACATCAGTAAATGACAAACAACAATCACACACTTCCAATTCGACTAAAAGTGCACATAATAGTTACTTCTTCTTCTTCATTTTCTCATCGATCATTGTAATCGTTGATGCAAACTGCTCTTTATGTTCAGACAGTGACAGTTTAACAAGATACATATAAGGGTAACCCAAGGACAACTTAAAACATCAAACATTAAATTTTACAAAGGAATGTAAAATATGAGACTTGCCTGTTCACAAGTCCAAAATTGTGAACAGAACATCTTTTTTTTTTTTCTTTTTTACAAATGACAGAATGTGAGCTGTCATATTTCATGTATTAGTAATTCTGTCTGCTGGCAGCTTCAGAGTATAAACAGACAAGAATCTTTAGAGTAAAATAGCTACTGTCTTGCTTATCTGAAGCTGTTTTAACTTATGCTTCCAGTAATTATTGTAATGTTAATATTAAAACTAATGCTATATAAACTTTGGAGGCTTTAGTTCAAATGTATTTGTTGTGGATCACATGCAAATTGAGTCGAAATAGGTCTTCTTTCAATGGCATAGTTAGGAAATGCTTTTGTTATTTTAACAAGATGCTTAGATTCATTACACAAACTGTTACTTTCTGTGTTTGGCTACAGTTTCTATAATTCTGTCATTGTGTCTGACATAAAACCACCGATGAAGAACAGCAAAGTTTCTGAAGAGCTATGGAGAAACAAAATGTCGCTACAAGTTCATTCCAAACTCTCATCTGTGAAAAACATATTCACCTTAAAAATCAGCTTTCTTTTTGATTGTCAGGGTTTGTGATAACATTTACAAAATGGGGGGGGGGGTAAAAAAAAAGAAGCGACACGAAAACTGTGGAGAAAGGCAAAACTGCCAGTTCGGGTCACTATTTATTTATGTATCTTTTTTTTTGCCATATTTTACTTCTTGAATGACAGACATGTATCCCCATAATTGCATCACTTTTCGGTTGCAGTCTTGTAAATGTCTGTTGAGCAGAAATAGGGATGCAGGTATGTTGATTCAGCAGTTACAGGGACAACTTGGATACTGAACTGTGAAATATATTGAAGAATACATTTTCTTATAAACTCTTTCTGTTGTGCTGTAGTTTCCTATCACTAGAGCATATTACTGATTGGAATGAGTCGTGAATTTCTTTCCACAAAAGTATACTCATTACGAGCAAGCAAGAGCATCAATAAGTCTCTGTATTGTACTCATGGAAACCTCTTTAGTTTCCTCATTATCATCCAACCAATTTGCATGCTTGATACTATTATTTCTTCTTCTATTCTTTGTTTTCACGATGAGTTTTTGCACTTGCATTCAAGAAGCTTTCTGGCTTTTTTTTTTCCATCTGTTAGAGTAGAAACCAGCCCAGTGTTGTTTTACCATTAGATACTGCAGGTATAGTTGACAGAAGAATAGAAATTTCAGATCAGTTCCAGATATTTTTTTTTTTTTTTTGTGGGGTCGTGCACAGACTCACTGCAGAATGACTCATGCAATTTATATAGCACTTTGTGGATAATAGATGACAAATAGCAAACTACAAAGCACTCAAATGAATAAAATGTACCCTGTAGTTAGTGATGATAGAGCCATAAAATTACTTATTAAATTCTCTCAAGAGCTTGAGTTTGAGCAAAGCATTATGTCTGAGTTGAGCTGGCAGAGGGAGAGGAGGATATGAGTCTAATATAAATAGAAAAAAGTGAAGCTGCAAGAACGTGATGATGACAGGTGAAAGGAAAAAATTGCTCATGCTTGTGAGGTGGAAGCATAGTACTGAATGGACATTTTCCAGAGGTTTAAAATCACAGATCATAATGAAACCAAAAAAAAAAAAAAAAGCTTTTATAGCCTTATTGCATAAATGTGCACAGCCTTAAAATGTTCTTTGTTAAAGCATATTTGAATTAATTTGTGTTTCTTGGGTAAACACCTGCCATTAAATACACTGAATCTGATTATCTAAAGATAAATACATCAAACCTAGCCAGTGTGGTATGTTTATTTTTAATATTATGACCTGTATAAGCTGACACAAACCGAACCTGGCATGACATTCAACTATTAATGTCGGGCTTTTCTGGAATTCACTCAATTTAACTATTTAGCTGGGTGCATGGTTTGCAGACATTGCAAAGGAAGAAGGCCATTTCCTTGTGCAAAGATATCAAGAGATCGCACCACATTATATGCATTTATTGCACAATGAAAACAAAATTTTGAGCTACCCATTATGCATTGCGAGGGCATATCTTGTCCACAGCTCCCTTCAGGCAACCCCACAAATGATCTGTCAAAACTCTGGGTAGGCTGGAGCACAACACGCTTTCGCTCCTGATGCCATTTTTTTTTTGTTGATCTGGAATCGTGATGCTTAACAATAAGAGGCCTCTTCACATTTCTAGTAAAAAAACTAGAAAACCTGACTGGTCTATTTAAAATTTGAATAGACCAGTCAGGTCTGGCGCAAACCTTCAGTTTTCTACTAGCATCAGCCTAATCAACGTTTCTACCTAAATCCATGAGAAAATCTGCTCGTAATTATAATAAATGTTGTAATAAAGATGATCTATTGCCTTATTTTTTAATTACGTAAAACTGGCCTTTAAACAGACATATTTACACTGTTGAGACTCAGTTATGTTGTGGTGTTTTCTATCTTGTTTTTTTCCTTCACTCTAGGATAATTGTTATTTGTGCTTTATTATAAATAACTATTTTTTTAAGTTAATTTGTAAAACACATTAGTAAACCTTGTTGCTTTTCGCGTCCATTAGAAGTAAAACGGACATTGTCATAAAGATACTATCAATATTTGTCTTTTTATGAAGTTTTCATTGCCATAAAAATGTATGACCTGTCCTAAAGGTCTCATAAAGGTCTCCTATGAGGGCGTTTCCTTGATCGCAATTAATTTCTGCCCGTAGATGATGCCAGATGATGAAAGTTTCTTATTAGTGCTTTAATTTCTAATACTGTGTGCAGCTCCTCATAAGTTTCAGGCCCCTTCAAGCAGATGCACTCTGCAAATAAAATTACTTTTTGAACAGCAGAACTGCTTTTAGGCAGCTGAAAACCTGTGTGTAATATGATTAAGGAATATTAGCAGAAAGGAAAAGAAAAAAAATGAAAAAAATCAGGGCCAAGGTCTGGAATACCAAGAAGAATTCAAATGAACTGGAAAGAAAGGCTTGTGTGACAGGCAGATGGGAAAACTGATCCATTTTTCCCTCTGAATACCAACAAATTTAGGGACAGTTATTGGATGATGTAAAAAAAAGACAAAAAAAACAAAGAAAACCCTAAGACACATGAGAGAACATAGTGCTGCTGAAGCAAAAAACAATTGAAATCACTCAGCAAAGCCCACAATAGACAATCAGAGCAAGGCGAAGGTCTTCGCTTGCCAGTCAGCATGTTGCTGTGCTGGTGTATGCATATTGCTGCTGGTGCCCTCCTGACATTTATCATTGGTTTAGATGAAAGCAGGCTGCTCCTAATAATATTTAGTTGGGACAAACAGGCAATGCAGGATAAAGTATTGCTGTTATAAACAGTATATATATATATTTATAAGCAGCAGGTGGGTAATGTCAGCAAAGCCATATGAATTAAATTCTCCTCTGAGACATGATACTGAATGTACCTATAACCCAATTATGGCTACAGCTCAAAACAGTCTTCTTCTAATCCATAATTCAACAGTAGGACAAAAAAATAAATAAAATAAAATAAAATAAAAAAAAACAGAATCCATAATAACACACATTAAAACATGCCTGTGCAACTGGTGGGTTGAATTTGTGAATTCAACAAAGTAGCTGCACTGCTTGCTGGTTAAACCCTGTTCAGCCTCACACTCTGTTGTTTTTAAAACATTTTTGGAAAACAGAAATAAGTTTCGATGTTACGCTAATCGTTTCAGGCTGACGTTTTCTTGAAGAAAGGTGCTCCGCATTTTATATTGACACACACACAGAAACTATCCATTCTAAGGTGACAAAATGAGATGTGAAGACGTAGCAATAAACATTCAAATTCCGCACTGAGATATATATATATATATATATATATATATATATATATATATATATATATATATATATATATATATATCAAGTGACCACAACATCAGGAAAAAGGAGCACGAGAAACTGGAGAAATACCAGGGCCTCAGAGAGGAACTGGAGAAGGCCTGGAAGGTGAAGACCACAGTGGTGCCTGTGGTCATTGGGGCCCTCGGGGCAGTCACCCCCAAACTGGAGCAGTGGCTCAAACAGATCCCAGGAACAACATCAGACATCTCAGTCCAGAAATGTGCAGTTCTAGGCACAGCCAAGATACTGGAGGAGAACCCTCAAGCTCCCAGGCCTCTGGTAGAGGACCCGAGCTCAGAGGATGAAAGAGACCACCCGCGGAGGGTGAGAAGGGAATTTTTTATTTATTTATTTATTTATTTTTTTTTCTTTTATGAACTTAAAGGTATCAAAAAGTCCA
>NW_015113522.1:160072-177228 GCF_001443285.1 Poecilia latipinna | reverse complement strand
CCCACAAGTGGAACCAATACTAAAAATATCTCTGCTATTCTTTTTAGAAACTGGAGAAATACCAGGGCCTCAGAGAGGAACTGGAGAAGGCCTGGAAGGTGAAGACCACAGTGATGCCTGTGGTCATCGGGGCCCTCGGGGCAGTCACCCCCAAACTGGAGCAGTGGCTCAAACAGATCCCAGGAACAACATCAGACATCTCAGTCCAGAAATGTGCAGTTCTAGGCACAGCCAAGATACTGGAGGAACCCTCAAGCTCCCAGGCCTCTGGTAGAGGACCCGAGCTCAGAGGATGAAAGCTCCCAGGCCTCTGGTAGAGGACCCGAGCTCAGAGGATGAAAGAGACCACCCGCGGAGGGTGAGAAGGGAATTTTTTATTTATTTATTTATTTATTTTTTTTTCTTTTATGAACTTAAAGGTATCAAAAAGTCCACGTTGGGTCCCAGATTACAGCGGTGGAGGAATAGTGTGTGTGTGTGTATGTGTGTGTGTGGCTGAACTTTCAGAGAGTACATGCAGTCTACAGTTGTCATTAGAGTCACTATAAGCTCTTCATCGTTTCTACACTGTTTCCCATTTATCTCCTTCAGACCACAGAGAACTAATGGGGTTTGTGCAAAACCTGAGGGAGTGGAACGAGGCAAAGGGAGGAAGGAGCAGCGCAGAAGACTAAAGAGGGGAAGGAGATCATTAGAATTAGTTTTAGAACAAATGCTAGCATTAGCACTGGGATTTATTTTTCAAGCGCAAGCTTTAGTATTCTAATGAGTTGTATTTATTTTAAGCGAGGTTTGTCTCATTAATGTTTACACCGTTTTATTTATTTATTAAAAAAAAACAAAAAAAACAGAAGATGTTCCCTGAGGTAAAATGTCAACAGCTCTTTTTTTTTTTTTTGAAGCAGAGACTCATTAAAATAAGTGGAACACTTGCATTATTGCACAACATGGAGGCATAACTAAAAAAATGTGGAACTAGGCATAATCTTAAGCGAGAGGGAAAGAGATTTGTTTAAAAGAAAACGTGACAAAACTTTTGAGTGACGCAAAATTGAAGCGTGTAGGACAAAGCGCCAAAAAGCTGACAAGAAAACAAGCATGAGATTAGAGAACGGAAGACTCTCGCTGTGAAATAAAGACAGACTTTTGATGTTTTTAATAAAACGTCTGCTAAAAAAGCATGCTTTTCTTCAGTTAAAGCACCCAACATAAGGCCTTACAGCAAAATAAAGCACTGTTAGCGTACCTTCTGTTGCCAAAGAGCAGCTTTTCCAAGTGGACACACACACACACACAAAAAAAGATGGGAAACTTCAAATAAATTAAATTAATAAGAAAAACAAAGAAGATAGGTGATGTGTCGCAGGTGTGAGATCCATCCCCAGTGACTGTCAAGAGTAAGGCACGGCAACGCCTCAGTTATCAGTCACCAAGCAGATAATAAGCTTCCAGAGAGGGAGAGGATCATGGGCCACTGACACTGGTCACTCTGCTTGAACACCACAAGAGCAAATCAACGGAGGAGAGGAAAAGGTGAGGCAATGCAGAAAGAGGCAGCGTCCAGCAGCACCAGAAATCCCAAGCAAAGCACTGACTGAAGTAAAATAAAAGCCTTATGGGCAAGGCAAGTGTGACTGATTGAATGATGCTAATTATTATGATAAAAAAAAAAATATATATATATATATATATATATATATATATATATATAGCAAAGAAAATCACATTTGATGATTTTCCGAAGAGGAAAGGGTAAATGAAGCGCCCGGAGCCAGGAATCAATCAACAATATGCTTCTGTACAACTCATCCAAATGTCTCAAATCTTCCCCTGTCTCAGATGCCACACACTGCAAATCATTGTCTACATCGAGGCTTAAATTTTCCCCGAAATGCAACCACTCTATTCTTACAAAAGAGGACTATTGAACAGGTAATGTCAACCACAGGATATTGGAAAAAAAAACAACAACACACTGTTCATTTGGATGAATAATTAAATTAATTTGCAATAGACTTGCAGATTTTAATTATACAATACAATTTTTTTTTTATAAATATGAATTTAAAATTAAAATCACAAATACAAAACTGCTGAAAATTCAATGTTTTTTTAATTTTATTTTTAACAAGCGTATCTGCTGAAAAAGGTTGAGATGCTGTAAAAGAAGGATCAGTGTTAGCTTAAGAGTACCGGAGTATGAGTGACAGTCATTGTTGTAAATTAAATTATTGATGGGAAATAGTCTTCTCTTTGAAACCAAGACACATGTTACAAAATCAAACAAGACAGCACAAGACAGGGAAGCATTCCTTTTCATTTAATGGTCTGATAAACAAAACCATGTATGAACGTTGCAACATTTTTAGTCTCCTTTGAAGAAGTTTGACTAATCTTCAAAGTCGTTGTTCTCCCCACAGTCTTCCCGGCTCATGAAGCCATGACATCTTTCCCGAAATGTAAAAAAATAAAAAATGTTCCTAGACATTGTAAGCAGTTCTGCACAAAATCAGATGAATATTTTTTTTTTTTTTGGTTTGTCCTTCCATTTGTTTCTATATGATACACAGTGCACAGACTAAAGATTTAAGAAACACTGAAAAGAAATTTACTGGAAAGCAGAACTAACTTACCAACAATCAACAGCATTTAACAAATATTCATGAAGTGAGACATGTAATAATTGGGTATATCTCCACCGTATGACATGTAAAGTGTCAGAATCCAGGGAGGCATAGGATGTGAGTGGGGTGCGATACAGAGAGGTGCTCCAGGTGCTGTGCTGCAGGGAAGCATGGGAGAACAATGATGCATGCATGGGTGTGTGTGCGCGTTCGTTTGTTGCTGTGTGCATGACTGAAGGCCTCTCTCGGCTGCTGAGTGGTGGACACAATTATTGATCTCAAAAGAGATGCCGAAATAACCACTTATTGCTGTCCTTCACGCACAATTGGATATAGTTCACCTAGCACAACCAAAACAGTATTTGATGGCAATGAAATAAAGGATATCTGTAATCACATCATAGCCGCAAGGTTTCATAATCAAAGTATTTCAAGTTAACAAAAAAAAAAGGCTGGCGTTAAGAATTTGCTGGTACATAAAAGCCCAACCAATGATCTGTCTATTCATAAATCCTTACAGTATGTACACTACTGCCTATTTTTTTTACACAGAAATAAGAGACAGACCTGAGAATATTGCTACCTTACACACAAAGACCAATACTAATGGATGAGCTTCAACATGTGCCGAATGTGTGATTTTAGGCAATACAATCTTTATCTTTGAGGATCTCACGTTTCTCTGCATGTACAATTCTAAGTGTGGTTAGGGTTATGTCTGACTGTCATTATTCGATAAATTCACTCAATTCAAAGATGTTTTTTTTTTTGTTGTTTTTGTTTTTCTAAATTTTCATGTATGAGATTATGTCGTTTCAAAAACAGCGACAGTAACTGTGGATGGCACTGCGGCTAGGGCAGAGGTTACGCTCATCTACATTCCCGTGACTTCCAGTAGGTTTAAAGCCTCTGTAGCCCCAGAAGAAACAACCTTGCCTCAAACCGCTTCCATCGCACTCTGCCTTCCTAATGCCTTCTTGTATTTTTCCTCACACACCCCCTGAAACTCAGACAGGAAACAAAAGACGTGTTTTAACACACCTGCTGCTTCAGCTATCGCGGGTATCCAGCTACCGGTGAGGATCCGGGCTGACGTGACAGAGGAATTAGCAATGTGAAGAAAAATTTGTTACACCGCTTGCTCCAATTTGTGTGCTGGGTCTTTGAGGCCAGCTGAGAATTGAAAGGGAAACAGAAAGACAGCTGCAACTGGCACATGCAAAGCTATAATGTCTGACAACAATTATGAATCAGTATTTGGCAGACCTTATGTTTTGTGTAATGGCATAGACAAAACAGATTTAGTAATATTTTTCTCTAAGGGCACCTATGGCTGTAGTAAACACTGCTCTAATGCTTGTACTCACAAAAAATAAGGAAACATTTACTGAAATCAAAAGTATATTTAAAGGTTACTACTAAATCCTCAAAGATTGCTTAAAAAAAAACAAGAAAAGTCTCTTTGTAATTCTTGCAAAAAATAAATAAAACAGTAGATCAGCTGGAGGAACTGACTCATGCAAAATCTCTGAGGCATTTAGAGTCAAAAACTGAAACAGATAGATGGTGCTGCAGTGTTCTTTTTTTACCTCTACCGTGGAGAGAGTCATCATTATCCAACTGGCACGGTTAATGTCGTCGGCAAAAAGACAATTGCCTATTCTTATCCGTTACCTAAAAGCCCAAACACACACACACACACATACACACAAACAAAACTGCACACACCCAAATGTGCACTTTCCAAAGCAGTGCAACACTGACTGCTGCAGTTGATCTTGTATGAGGATGTCAAACACACTTACTTTGAGAAGATCCGGGCATGACAGCTGTGATGTGGTTGCAAATACCGAGATGAAACAGAATGCTTTGATTGGATGCGTTTGTGGGGGCAAAGTCAGGACGGACCAAATGCTGCACACCAACGAACACGTATGAGAAACAGAACATCAATGAGAAAAGACATGCATTAAAAGGAAAAAAGAAATTAAATAAGAGCAGGAACAAAAGTCGATTTTAAAAGAAAGGTGTGTCAGACAGACTTGATAAACGACACAGGCCAAATGCAGATATGGAGATGTTTCGTTACAGGTTGAATGGGCCGTATGAAGGAAGGAAAGGATATGGGCTGGAGACCATGCGAATGCACCAGTTGCGAGGACAGGTCGTCTGCTTGAGGCAGAAGAAGACCACGGGCGCCAACTCGGGGAAGGGCAACACAAACGTGCTTAAGTCGCTCCCGATGCTGACGTCGTCGTCGTCGCCCGGACCTACTTCCTCAATGATGTCATCTATGTGCACTGAGCCGTATTCCTCGCTCTGCCCCGGCCGTGCTGAGGAGATACTCCTCAGCGGCACAGGACACTCCTCACTCGTCATGGTACCCCCGCTGAAATCTGAAACCGAAAGAGAGACGGCACAACGACATCAGGAATCTCAGCGAATGAAGGAAAACAAAACGTCCTCAGCTTCTTTTCAATAAATTAAAATATTACAAGACAGATGAGGAAACTTTCTCTTGGGAAATCTGGCAATCATATGAGTTTTTTTTTTTTTTTTTTTACATGCCTAGAGATGACGTGTGGTGAATTGGTCCTTTACAAATATACTGCAGTCGAACTAAAATTCATTTAAAAAACAAAACAAACAAAAAAAAAAAAACGTGTCCATATGCATGGATGTAAACTGTAAAATAATGCTGCCACAACCAACTCGCGATAGTGAGTAAGCCAAATTTACAACATCAATGTTTCAATTAAGGCTTCATGACCAATAACAGAAGGACAGTAGCTGCTGTCAAAACAACTGCATCTGGTTTATTTATTTTTTTGCTGTTGTTGTTTGGTTTAAGGTGGCAGTAGTTAGATTTTATTTAATATAAAACATTAAGTTTAACTGTGAGGCAGTTTTATAGAATTTATGTTAAGTGCATATTCAAATGTGGAGAGGGAACTTTTGTTTTGTTCCACGGACCATGTGTTGCCCAGGGAAGCATTGGCTGGCGCACTTAGAGCCACATGGGCATTCAAGCTGAAGAAGCTGTAAGAAATTAAGCTTTATTCCTCTGGAGTCAATGCAGCTAATGAGGTACAGTTTTGTTTATTTGTATCTTTTGTTTATGTAAAGATGCCATTTATTGTGAACTGATTTGGGTTTGTGTTACTTTGTTACTTTTGTTTGTAGTTCTGACGGCATTTTTTTGGGGACTTAGAAAGACGTGACTACAATAAATGGCTGTTGAAAACCAAGAACTGCGTTAAGCTTTGATTTAACTCGAGAGGAGTAACAAGAACTAAATGAATCAGAAATATATTTAAGGGACAAGTGGTAAACACAAACTCAGCCACTGTCACAAAGTTACACAGAGTTTATTTTTGTTTAATGAAGACAGAAGCTGGCATGTGAAACAACTAAAAATATTGAGGTACTCAAGTATAAACAAAAAAGCAATCAAAGTTTTAAGGAAAAATTTTAAAACCTTTGGAACACCAGATCAACAAAAAGAGTCAGATCCTCCAGTTCTGAGGCCATGGTTCTAAACTTAATGTATTCTGAATTAAATCATAGAGAGGAAAAGATGCAGGTTGACTTGGACCTCCTCTGCATAATGCTGGACGTGCTGTGGTCAGCTCTAATCTCTCAGTTTAATGGGCTATGGTGCATACGACCAAAAAAAAAGGGTTCCTGGATGCAAGGAACTAAAATGAGGTTCTCCATAACGTGTCTCTGCTCTGCCTAAGCGAGAATGTGAGGCACTCTGTTTTCTCGGAGTAGAGCCATTGTTCTTGTCCATTGACTTATCAGGATGCCTCCTTGGGATGAGTATTCGGTGGTTTGGAGGTCCAAATGAGACTCAGCCAGACACAAAACTCTGTAGAGTTGCCTCATTTCCCTTATTTCCCTGGAACAACTTGGGTTCCCCCAGAATGAGCTGGAGAGTCTCGCTGGATAAAGGATGTCCCGTTTTAATCCTGGACTTATTAAAACCACCCAAAGTCGACCTTGAATATGTGTAAGAAGATGGGGAGATGAATAAGCTTCCATAAAGATTTAAAACAATATTGACCAACTTATTAGAAGAGACATATTCGTCAAATCGTCAACTCACAAGACTAAGACTCGCACAGTTTTTGATGACTAAGTCTGGCACCTGCAACCGAAAACAGTGTTAAAGTGAAGTAGACGCACTGCATAAGAACCCTTGAACAGATTCGCCTCACATACACAGGGAGGTAAAACAGCGGAGAGTGAATCAGTTCCAACACTCATTGCACATTCATTGACGATTCATTTAACCCCACACAACAGAGCTGTGCAGCGGGAATAGCTTCCCATCTCCCATCACTAATCCTCTGAATGGATTCAAGTTTATCCAAAGAGACAGCAAACTTACACGTGTTCAAGATTATAAAGCAAAAAAATAAAAATAAAAAATGTCATTAGGTTTGACTTGTGTGCATCCCAATCTACAAATTTGAACGTAAACATGAGAAAATTAATGAAGTAAACTGAGTAAAGACAAAGGGAGTGAAATAAATCTATTATTTTGGCTCAGTAACCCACCCTATGCATTAAAACTGCAGGGCAGAGACCACGGCTTAAGTGAATTGATAGTAAGACTGGACTCAATGCTTTTCTCTTTCGTTTTAACTCACAGCCAAAGAAGGAAACCGGCATAAGGCAAGCTGCCAACTTATGGCCGGACATGTGCAGAGCTACCCATATGCATAGTTTTTACACATACCCACAAGTGCTAACACACACATTCTTACTTTCTTACCTTAACTCACAGGCAATATTTAAGCTTTTTTTTTTTTGCAATAATTTTTGTTTGCCACATTAGAATCATCTTTAAGACCCATGCATTATTTTATAGTCCTTGTAATACCCCTTCAATTTTGACATTTCATCATTTCAGACCCACATACTTTAATGCATACCTTTTGGGATTTGATATCGCAGACTAACTTATTGGTCCTAATTCTGAAGCCGATCAGCGTACTTTGTACTTTTAGTTATGTGTGTGTGTGTGTGTGTGTGTGTGTCATAATGTGTAGTGGTAATGTTGTGTTTGTGTTTACTACATATGTAAATTTAGAAACTGATTATTTTTCTTACTAATTCTTTGCAAAATAGCTCAAGATCAATCAAACTGGACGTAATCTGGTAACCAAACACCAGAGTTTTGTCAGTCAATTCTCACTTCGAATTACATCTGGACTTGCATTGCAAATAAATTATGCAAAGTTGAACTCGTTTTGTGAATTACGTCACTTGAATGCAGTTTGCTGCGTAGAATGTTATTTAGAGGCGTCGATTAAATGAATGTGTTTGGGCGCCACAGTTTTCCGATTTATATTTGTACAAAAGTTTGGAGCTCACGTATCATTTCCCTTCCACTGCACAATTACACACTAATCTGTGTAATAATACACTTAAAATGATTGGCCGGTTGTTAACACAGCAAATTGTCAAAAGTCCAAGGGCTGCGAAAACATTTGCAAGAAACAGTAAATAGAAAATTTCTGCATAAATGTTCATATTTTAAGCAACTCAAGTGATAACGCTATAAATACACAGCATGTAACGTGTTTGGGTGTGACTTCTTTGTGTGCATGCAGCTCAGCGGCACTAAGAATTGGCAGGAGAGTGGGCTTTTATAGGGTAATGATATTAAAGGCTATTCATTACAAGCTAAGAAAATAGGACAGCAGTGATTTAGTGGCCTGCACTTCAAAGATAGCCCTGTGAAGAGATGCTGGAATGGAAGAACATGGTAAAACTGAGAAAGTCACCCTCCTCACATAGTAACACACTGATACATTAACTGTCTACGAAGCTCTGTCTAGTAAAACTGTGTATCCATTTATTATCTCATGAGTGCTGTTTGTGCTAATAAATGCAGCCTCTCAACCCGTGCTAGTGTTTTGTCTTTTTCAAACTGGTATTTTTAATTAGCTTTGCCATGACAACAGCTGTTTCCTTTGGAGGCAGGAAGTTTATTCTTCCTCTGTTGTGCTTTATTTCCCTTGACAAACCTCTTAGGGAGACCCCGCAGCTATTACAAGCAACTACAATTAAGTCGAAGACAGCTCTGCAGAAAATCTTGAAAGGAGTATGCCCCTGTGTGTGAATCCTCTGTCGTGTTTTTTTTTAAATTATTTTATTTTTTTTTTTTTTATTACATAAATTTATGGTAAAGACAGCAAGTAGAGCTATTTTATCTTAACTGCGTTAAAATGAGGGTAATACGTTTGTCTTCTTTTCTACGATTCTCATAAAAAAATAAAAAAAATAAAAACACTCCTCTGTTCTGTGTTTAATAATGACAACTGATGAATGTGTGTGACACTTGGAGTGTTGAAGACCGGATACGCAGAAGGCTCCAAATGATGGCTCAGCACTGACACATGAGCACATTCACACCTTCGCAACGTACACGCTACGGCACATTAGCACCCTTAATTGAGGTAGCAGCTATACAGTCACCCATTTAGCTGCACTATGAGCTAAGGCCTGCAATGATGCCACAAAAAAATAACTCGCTTCCCCCTCCCACACACATCCACTGCGACAGTCTGAGACAGATGCAGGAAGAGGATGGATGTACAACAACAGCAAAATCATAACAATGATGGTTTGAGGCACACAGCGCTGTCTTACAGCGTTTCCATAATCTGAACACAAAAAACTTAAAAGGAAAATGTAAAATAATGGGTTTTTTACTTCTGACTCAATGCTTTCTTAAGAGATCAAAACCCTCATATACGAGGCTTGAGGGATGGAGCTCGTTTTAATGATCTCATAGAGAAATGAAATGTGCTGAAATATAAGTTTTACGGTAAAGAAAAAAGGGCCGTCAATAAAAATCTGGGATCTCAGTGTTGCTTGTAACTCTTCCAGTCATGTTTGTCTGTTTTCTTTTTTGCAACCCAGCTATGACGCACACCGTGTGTGCTAATTGAAAGTCAAAACTATACAACTTGGTAACGGCGTCAAATCCAGTCTTAGATGCAGTCAGAGCAGCAGTGCTATTTGCTAATTGTTTCCAAAACTACGTTTTCTCTGCCCTTTGTCCCCTCCAGCTCAAACACACAGAGACATTCAGCACAGTGTGTGTGAACGTCTTAAAGTGGTAGAAACCACCAGGGATCCAAATAAAAATATTTATTTTTTTAACTATTAATCTTATAATTAAGTAAAACCATTTTGGATATGAGGTAAACGTTTGGACTTCCTCCACCTTCCAAAATGTTTAATGTTTGCTACATTGGCTCCACAATGACTGAAATTGAACTACCCAAGAAAACCGGCACAACAAGTGGGCACGGGTTGATAACCATCAAATGGTTTAATAACATACACACGGGCCACTTTAATTCGTATTTAGTTAAAACAATTTTATTTTAGTTAAAAATCTAGTACTACAAAGACTGACTTAGGTGTTATGATTTACCAGCAAACTTGTTGTCCAGCAATAAGAAAATGAGTAACATGTTGCCTCTACGGAGCTTTATTCATTTGTTTGTGAAACAAATGAGTGGAACCTGATGACTTGGGTAAATTCATGCCTTAAAATATCATGAATCTCTCATTCACTTAATTTACTCAGCACTGACCCTGCTTAATTTAATCTCACACTGTCAGAGCACAGTGAAGGTGACACACTGTTATCAGCTGCGAATACACATGCGTGATTTACAAAGAGAGCACACATTTCTGGGTGCCTGGACTGAAAACATAATGAGAAAACGTGAGCGCATCCCTGAGGATTGGTACTCTCCCTGAGGTGGTTGTATCTATTTTTTTTTTTTTATTATTATTTTTACGTGTGTGTCAGAAGTAACATAATGTTCCATAGGCTCGTTTAGAACGCAGACATTGTTTAATGAAATTAGAGTCAATTTAGGATGTTATTTTTTGAACGTAATTAAACCTTGTTCACGTGGCAAACGAGCACACAGCCTAGGCTAACCAGTTTAATAGTTGGGTGATCAAAACAGCAAATTGCTGTTTTAGTGAGACCAGTATAATCAATGATAAAGTAAAATGCACTCAAAGAGCAGCCACTGATGCAGAAGCCAACACTGAATAGTGGAGCTGGCTTTTTGACAGCACCGTAAAATTGCCCTATAACTGTGATAAATGTGCCTTTCACATAAAGGATAAGATCATAATCTTTGCTCTGCATATTTACCTTGCCGAGCAAATTTTAATATGTATAGTTTAGAGCCTTTATTATGTTTAAACTTGTCAGTCCAAAATTACGCTGGAGCGTTATGCGCATTGTAAACGTACTACGATAAACTTTACTTGACAGCCGAAAAAACAAAAAAAAAAAATAAAAAAAAAACAACAATGGCTGCCTTTTTATTTCATCCTAACTCTAAATCAGTCAGACAGTTTTCGCAGTTGTTTTAGTTTCATATACAAAATATAAATCCAAGCTTCAGGTTCTCACAGTACAACAAAACAAATTGAATATTGTCATCACAGTTTATTTACATATAGACTTGTATCTGTGCCCAATTCCAGTCCTCGAGATTTGATCAAGGCATGTAGAAGAGACAACGTATCTAATAGTTGCAGAACATTTTTTCTCCAGGACTGGACTTTAACGCTGCTGAACCAATGAAAACAGAGGTGTGAAAACCTCTGTGTTCGATTTTGTTTAGTTCTTAATTTAACTTAAATGTTTTAGATAATCAAAACAGTTTTTAATGTGCCAGACAACCTCTAAACCGACTAACTCTCCCCTCATTGGCAGCAGCATGTGTAATGAAGCTTTTACGGTAACTGCCAGTAAGATTTTTATATCTCTTACATCAGTCTGAAGGCTTGAATTTTGGCCAAGCTTTTTTTTTTTTTTTTTTTTTTTTTTAATTGGAACCACATAAGAGGTTTTCCTATCATCAAATACCTGTTAAAAGGCAGACCACAGCTTTGAAACCAGATTCAAGTCTAGGCTTTCACTAGGCCCCTTGAAAATTAACAGAAGTGGACTTTCTGTGACGCTGTTGAATCATTGTCCAGCTGCATAACCAAACTGTACTTTAAGCTTAGAGCGAGCCTTTTATTATTCATTTACCTTCATATTTTGTCATGAAAAAGTCAGGGTATCATCAGTTCAAGCAGTCCAGCAAATAAGCTGCAGACTATCACTCTACCACCATCATGTTCAATAATTGATATGATGTTTTTTTCTTCTTTTTTTTTTTTAGATGCTATTAGCTTTATTCTGGATGCAACTGGAAATACAACTTTTTTCTTTTTTTTTTTTTTTAATGAATGCATATATTATTTTCCCAAAAGCCTCATCAAGAGGATTTTTTGCCATGCGAGATGGCACTTTGTGTTCTTTTTGGTCAGGTGATGCCAGTGGCTGCAAATTTTGTCCCGTCTCTTTTTGCGAATCCGCCTGAACCTTGAGGCAGATTTGACCTTAACTGGGGCAGATCTAACCTTTTACGACTTCCTGGATGAGTTGTTGATGTGCCCTTCAACTGATGTAAACTGGTCATCTACTCTTGAGAGGGCTAATGATTGGTTTATTCTCTTTTGGTGAATAAAGCAGAACACATGACCGGTGACATCATAAGCAGTCAAACAATTTTCCTTTGGTCATTTTGCTCAAATTCAAAATTACTTGGCACAATTTGCAAAAAATATTTAATAGAATCAAACTACCTATTGTATCTGCATCTCCATATCGTATAGGGTAACTGATCTTTTTGATAAATGTGGTTTTCTGTAAAAGAGAATGTTATAATTTGATCCACACCGATAGTTTTGTCAGCTGGTCTCACACAAAAATACCTCGATGGTGTCATAAAACAGCAGGACGTGAGTCCTTGATGCGCTTGACACCCTCTTTGTGTTACTTGCTCTACTCTGAACCCATCAAGATCAAAACTCTCCTCTTTATAACATCAACTTAAAAAAGGCAACCCCTTTTCTTAACAAAGGGCAAATGACAAGATCATCTCTGCTGAGCATATAACTCCATATGATCCATATAAAGACAGTCAAAAGCAAATGTCAGGTAGAGCAGACTTGACAGACTCTTTTGACTCTGAGTTTTTTGTTGTCACCTTGCAAAGTTTTAATAAGTTTGTTACTTCTTCTCAGTCAAACTCTTGTTAAAGTATTTTTTTTTCCCGCAGTATTTTCTATGCTTGCGTCTCATTTACTAACTCGGATTTCTGTCCATCAGTGGGTAAAAATACCAAGCATTTCACTGAAATTGCTTGTTACTCCCACAGCCAGACACTTTAAGGTATTTCCATTAATAAGTGACATACGGGTGTCAAAACCACATTTTGCCTCCAGAAAAGCATAATACAGACTCTGCAGCCATCTTGGCCCAGCCATTTGTTATGGATCATACTGGCCAGTTGGGCAGGTTTTTCGTACACAACCATATGGTCTGTGTGAGAAGCATTTCATTAGACCATTTGGAAATAGCAGGTGATGAAAAAATAAACACTCATTTTCACAAAGTAAAACATAAGTGAATGGATTTTACAGTCACAAACATCTCGCATCATGAGACAAAAATGATATTTTTAAACGAGCAATGATTATTTTTGTACTCTCAGGAATACATCCGCTTATTTGCACAGGCACAATCTTACCTCACATCAAAGTAAATTTCAGGTATCTCATTCATTAGCTGTGAACAAAAAAAAAAAATAAAAAAAATCATCATTATTAACTAAAATAAAAGCTTTAAAAACTGTTGTTTCCATGTAATTAATCTATATAAGTCTCATTTGGTAACTGAGATAAATTAACTTTTCAATAATACTACATTTTATTTACTATGAATGTATTAACTTCTAATACATCTTGAGCTACAGTACGAGTTGGACTTGACTGGCCAGCCTTCATTGTCGTCCTGCTTTCCTTTGACCTTTCTTAACAGATACCAATCACTGCAGACACGCCACACAAGCTGCAGTTTTACGGATACTCTGGCTCTCAATTTTAGAAAAAAAAAAACAACCTCCTAATGCATCCCACCCACTATCATTTGTTTGATCTCTCTGTGATCATGTTGTTATAGCTTGTTAATCTAAGACAGGCCAGTGGGAGCCGACTGCCCAGTGTCTTGGTGCAGCCACTCTCTGAAATATAATTTTGTAGCAACTCATTTTTAATTTCAGGAGAGAATAAAAGATTCCCTTTCATTCCTGTTTAATCAAACACCTTCTTAAGGGACTGTTATCTGTTTGAGTTTCTTATCTCGATACCCTCTTTAACCTTTCCTTTCTTCCCTCCCTCGCTGTTACCCTTCTGCAACTCATGCCTCCTCTGAACTTCTCTCCCTCTCACAGCGTCTCCTCTTTTCATGATGAAGAAGAGGACACTGCGCTGTGTGTCAAAAATCATCTTCAGAGAGTTGCTGCCAGTGGATTACACTGAGGCAGAGGCCCCATCAGTTTAATCTGTTTTAACAGCCTTGGCTCTAACCAAGCGTATGAATACTGAGCGTGTCTTTGTGTCGTTAATCCAGCATGACTGCTCTGTTTTTATAAATCCTCACCAATGCGGTGACAAGCTATTGCCGATGCTAATTCAATAGTTTTACAGCATGAATAAGCGGAAGCGTTTAGCTGTAGCATCGTGCTAAAAGACTGCAGAGTATGGGCCACGGGAAAGTTCAGACGCAACGCCACAAGTTAATTGGTTGGAAGGAAGACTGACAGGTCGGCAAATGAGCAAGAGAGAAGTGAGCGGAGACTGTAGCCCGTAAATTGGATCGGAACTTGCTTCATAGCATATCAAAAGCTAAGTGTACTTAATAGTTACAATTCTATTCAGAGGTGCTGCAAGAAAAAGCACGCTTAAATGTGCAAACTGTATCTAAACTGCAAGGAAAATGTTGATTTGTGGTGTTGTTTGCTATCAAAACATCCTGTGTGTCCTGTTCAACAGATATCGAAAACATAACGTAGTCTACTATCTAAGCAAGGTGGGATATTTTTTTGAAAGTGAAAGGAAGATTTGTGTCCACATAAAGACGTGTCAAAACATTGCTAAAACGTATTTAGGGCTGAAAACCAGTTCTAGCTAAGCACATGCTCCTCATTGTTGAACATGCTTTATGTCTTCTAACAGATTTAGACAGAACAAGAAATTAAAATGGATTTTAGATGCAATTTTATGGGCAGGAAACCAAGAATATTGAAAAAACAAGACATCAAGCGTAAAGGTTTAAGGTATTAGACTGTAATCAGAAGGTAATAAAACGGTGAGTAAATTGTATCAGATGTTTTGGTAAATGCTGCATGAGCTCCGTATTATGGGATTATTCATGAATTGCTTGATATATGTGAAAGTAGAAAAAAATGAACATCAACAGCAAATAATAAGTCACGGGTTGGTTTTCTCATCTTGGTGAGGAAGTGAGCTACCGATCCACATCACCCCAAACAAATTGTCCTGACAGTGAAACCTGGTGGTGGCAGCATCATCAAGTGGGGAAACCTTTCTTTCCCCAGCTGAGAGGCACTGATGAAAAAAAAACGGAAGAAGGGAAATACGTGAATCCTGAGAGGAAAACCTCTTAGAGGTTTCAAACGACAGAGCAAAAGTTCACTTTCCACCAGGAGGACGATGACCCTCACAAAGCCAGAGCCACCATGGACTGATTTAGATCCGAGTAAATTAATTAATTAGAGAAACAGAGTCAAAGTCCACACATAAATCCAATTAAAAACCTCTGGTGAGACAGGAAAATTGATGTTCACAGAGGCTATTCATTCAATCTGCACTGACTGAGGACATGTGCACCGCACTAATCAGATTTGTATTTCCAACAACTGCAAAGCATACATTTTCTTCCACTTCACCATGCGCGTAGTCTTCAGAATATTCCAATAAGACACGGCACTGTCTGAACAGACAGTAGGACTTTCTGCAGTGCTTGGGGTAAACAAGTCAAAGGTCAAAAGACACCAACTCTGGAAAACAAAATCTACGTATTCCAGGAAGATTTGGCACAATGAGACAATGTGTAACAAGTGAATGTGAAAACACCCAGACAAGATGTTAACATGGACCATGTCAATGTCAAAATATGTTTATGTTGAAAACATGAAAAGATCTCCTCTTAATTTGGTTGTGCTGACTTAGGCTGCAGTTTGTAATAAAATCTTTGCTGTTCAACCAGCAGAGCCTTTTTCTTGAATCATCACCACCCCAACATCTTGAAGACACCGACAGAATACACCGCAACACGTTATTAACTGAGGTTGTAACGTGACATAATGTAAAACAAAATCATAATGATTAAGGGATACTTTTGCCAGTCACCATGCGGTTATATGGGCTATTAATGTATGTGTTTTTGTGGGACTCAAAGTAAGGGATATGCTGTTCTGAGGATTTAATATCAAGAAAACAGAGCATTTGAAAAACCAGAAATAAGATCTGACAAAGAGATCTGAGAAGCAAGGCAACTTTCAGCAGGCAACCTATCAGCACATCTAGTATATTTTGTAACTTATGTAAATGAGTGTAAATAATGTGGGAATGTGGGGTTCAGCACTTAGTTTTCCATGTGTATAGTGAAAGTATTCCTCCGCACTCGTCTGTGTGTTATTGACTGATTCATTACACACTCCTCCAGTTTCCCCAACGCAAATCCATATTGGCGAGGGAAGGGTGGTCCAATAATGCTGCCAATGATTTACTATTAGAGCTCTAGCTGTCATTCGTTCATCCTGATAAATGACAAACATTTCCCCGTGGCTGCCGGTGTGTGAGCCAAAGCGCGCGCTGGGTAGGCGAGCCAAATAAAACAAACGGTCAATCTTATAGGTTTACGTGCCAAAGCTTCCACTGTGCTTTTGCTGGCCATGTGCGTCGCCGTGTTTCCAATCCAAATCCGATCCTCACCGTGCGCACAAACAATGGTCGCGCAACTGAACGCAATCAATCCAAATTAGGCACAGACCAGTGAACTTGCTGCAGGTGCACGTGCATTATGTGAGCCGGCTTTGGACGCCGTCGTCCAACACAATTTTTCGCTTCTGCTTGCTTTTGCTTCACAACCCGAGTAAAACGAATGTGGACAACAGAGGCTCTCATTGTTATGTGTTTTAATAAAATGGTTAAAAGCACGATTGCGTGGGCAATTTTAAAGAGAACGAGGCTGCGCCCCTCTATTTATGGAGGGATTCACCAGATGTGATAAAGGATGAGCAGCAGTAATGACTGAGCTATTCCTCTTCTCCCCGTAGAAGGCAAAAGGCACTGAGTCGAACATCTGTTGACACCCTTTATCTTTTCTCCCCCTGTCTCCTCACTGCCTCTCTTCCTCCTTTCAGAAATCACTTTTGCCACTGCTTTCATGCCCCGACAGGAAGCTGCCATCCAAAGTTTGAAAACTCCAGCAGAAAGGGCGGGAGGTGAAGTGCGTGTTGGAAAGAGTACGTGTTTGTGTGTGTGCGCTGTTTTTTTTTTTTTTTTTTTTTTTTTTTTTGACTTTGTGGGGGGGGGGGGGGGCCCGACACAAAGGGGGAGCGA
>NW_015113522.1:150666-156953 GCF_001443285.1 Poecilia latipinna | reverse complement strand
GCTTTTTTTTTTTTTTTTTTTTTTTTTTTTTTTCTGTGACTGTGTGAGTGAGAGCGAGCGCACGACACAAAGAGAGAGCAGACAAAGCCTTGATATGAACCCAGAGGTGGCAAGCTTGAGAAATGAAAGCTGCCTTGACAGAGCGTGCATGTGACTATGTGTTTGTGCATGCTTGCGATATCTCTAAAATTTGCTGTTCGCCACTGACGCGTTTACCACGTCCGTCCCTAAGTGCAGTACCGCCGCCACGCACGCGTACGTTTGCGTTGGCTGGACATGCGTGGCAACCGTGGAGGATGTGTATGACACAATACAAATCTAAAGCACGATGAAGACCTTCCCACTATTTAAGGATGAGACGGGTGCTTTTATCGATCAGAGTGATCACTGCCAGCCACCAAGTAACCTCGCAAGGCAATACTGGGTTTGGATGGAGGTGACTTGGTATTTAGATACAGACTAGTACAGAGAAGAACCTGAATAATAAACTTAAACCACATTGCCACATATGTCTAAAGCACTAGAGTGGATAGGAAAGGATTTGGTTTGGGAATTTCTGGGTCTCGTCTTTGCTTTTTGCAGATTATGAGGTTCTGTTGACCACGACCTACATTGTACATTGAGGTGAGTGTAAGGCGACTATAGCATAAAGCCGTAGGGCTTATCAGGAAAAATAATAATAATTAAACAGCTTCCTCTTGCTTGGGAGTCAGTCTCTGCCTTAAATGGAGTTCAAGTAGTTTGGTGTTTCCTTCACAACTAGGATAAAGCGGAAAAATGGATGGAGACTGGTGCTATGTATTAAGTAATGAAGGTGCTGCTTTGGTCTGTCACAGAGCCAAAACACAAGTCTCTATGTTCTGACCTTCAGACAGTGTCTTATGATATGGACTGTGACTAAAAGAACAAGATTCGGATACAAATAGCTGAAATGAGCTGAATGACCCTGCTGTGCTGGGTGGACTCGTCTTTGGTCACCTTCTTCAACATCTGATCAGGAATCAGCCTGGACGGTTTCCGAAAGGATGACGTGAATTTTAATTTACTCTGAGCCTTTTCCCATTAAACCACAAATGTTAGCTGAAGACGTTAATGGTTAAGAGGTACAGAAAACATTGTAAAAAGTGTGAAATGTCAATGCTGTTATTGCTTTGGGAGAATTCTTACTCTAGCAATGCTTTGTGTTGCTTTCGTTTTGTACTCAAAAGTACAAATTTTCAGGTTTAAACTCTGAAAATCAAATAAAATAAAAGGTCCCAATCCATTCCTACTTTAATATCTCTGCAGCAATATCATGTAATGACAGCTTCATAAATAACTGTTTTGTGGTTCTGAGGGTTTGCATCACATCAAACAAGCAGCAGACAAAAGAGAGTACCATCACTGCATTTGAGCCTTCGGTGTTTAAATATTTAAAACTGAAGGAAATACATGTCACTGACCGCAAAATTAACAAATCAGAGTTATTTTAAGAAAATTCCAAAACTATGTTAACCATGCTCTGGATTTATTTTTTTATGTTTCCTCTTATTGGTTATACAATGTTTTCTACATTGTTTTTAATAGAAATGAATAGTGTTTATTTTTATTTTAATTGACATGAGTTTTTGTTTTCAGACATTGGAGGGGATTGTGGTTTGGGGTAAAACAAAAGCTTTAATTGGAACCCATTCTTCAGCTACCTCCCTACTCGGTGCACCAAAAGTAACAAATATGGCATAATGCATTTATGCCATTTGGACATCCAAATTATGCCAATTGTAAAAACCGAGGGGTGGAGGGGCGGGGAGGGGGAAATTAAGAGAAAGGACGGAAAGGAAAGTAAAATACTGTATCGGTCAAGGGCAGAAAACGACAAGACAGAGGTTTGAGGGAAAAGGGAAAACCAAGAAGGTGGAAGACTGGGCTTTAAACGTTGGGATATGGTGACAGATTCAAGCGAGACAAAAGAGACAGAAACAGAGAAAAACAACACAGAAGGAAAATATACTGTAAGCGAGCGTGACAGAGAGAAAGGAGAGGTTGAGAGGATTGTAGAGCTGAAAGGACTTAGAGGCAACAATACAAGGCCGGAGACAGGGAACAAGAAAGAGTTCCAAGACAGTGCAATAAATGCAGTATGAGTTAAAGCAATACGGTGAAGCACAGAATGGTACAGTTCTTTAAAGGGAATATATAATTGTATAGGAATGAGTAATACTGATGTGCAGACCAACTCCAAAAGCCTGAATGCTTGTCCTTCCACTTCCTCGCTCCTTTTTGTCTTCACCTCTCCTCAAAACCGTAGAGCTCAAATGAAGGCATGTAGCTTCCTAATTACTTCATTTGCATAAACATACACACTGTGCAAGACAGAAGGATGTGGGCTCCTGGCATAGAAAAAAAATAAAAAAAGAAAATAGGAGTTTTGGAGAAAGAGAGGCAGAGATTCATGCGGAGAAAGGAGCATAGTGAGTTCTGCAGTGAAGTTGAAAAACAGAGAAGTTACGAAGCTTGAGAGAGAACAAATACTCTTTTCATAATCACGCTATTCTGGTTTCTCAATCCTTTTCTTCTTTTTGTACCGCCTGTGTGGTATTTATTTCTTTGCTCCCTGTCTCCCTCTCCTAGCGTTGCACGCTTCCTGTAGGTAGCTTAACGCCAACAGCTATTATTCCGCTCCTCCCCCATGTCATGTCCCTCACTCTCCTCCTCCGATTTCAGCTCTGTCTCCGGCATCATTTCTTTCCCTTCGTTTCCCGATCTCGTCCTCCTTCTCTTTCTGTGCCTGCCTTCCTTCTCTTGCAGAGTGCTGCGTCAGGTCTTTTCACCCTCAGCAGTGTGAAATGAGATTTGAATATGGCTCTTGGAGCATTTGTGGCTCGCCTCAGCCCCCCCACCCACTCATCCACGCACACACATACTGTAAAAACTTCCACACACACACACACACAAAGAAAGCCTGTCGTAAAAATAAAGGATTGCGATGCCACATGAACGCGTGCCAGGCAAAGGAGGGGGGAGGAGGTAAGTGCAGGAAGCTTGAGGAGACAGGGAGGACAGGAAGGTGAAGAGTGGAAAGGACAGGAAAGCTGAGGAGGGAGATGTGAGAAGCAGAGGACTACAGTAGAGTCATGAATATAAAGCGGGGATCAGCAAGAGGGAAAGAGGGCAGAATGGGTGAAAATAAAACACAGATACAGGATCAAGTGGAGTAACGTCGGCAGAAGGAAAGAGAGGAGCATATTTTCATTTTGAATGCTCACACCCTTGTTTCACAGCCTTCTTTACATTTTGAGTGGCGATCATCCGCTATGACAAGGCAGGGAAGCCAAAACGAGACGAGGCCAAAATGGAGTCCATGCCAGAATAAAACAAAAGTGAGTTAGAACGGCACCAGCATGTGTTTTTTTTTTTTTTTTGGTAGTCCATATTTGGAATTTACAATTGAATTTGTGAAAGTTTTTTTTTAATGAATACTCTTTACCCATTATACGGGTAAAGAATGTATGAATTCATTAATTCCTTCCTTCCGTTGTTCATTTCCCTTGATTTCTTGGTATAGAGCACATACGTAGAACAAAAAACTGCCATGAAACAAAACGAAGCAGAGGATCAATTTTGAAAACCAAAAGTCCTCATGCAATATTAATTTTCTCCAAAGACGTAAATAGTAAATGGACTGAACTTATATAGCGCTTTATCCAATCATTTTTGACCACTCAAAGCGCTTTACACTAGAGTCACATTCACCCATTCGCACTCACAAACGCTCACACACCGAAACGCAGCTCTGTAGGAAATTTGGGGGTTAAGCACCTTGCCCAAGGGCACAGGAGGAAGCTGGAATCGAACCTTCAACCTTCCGATTGCAAGATGACTACTCTACCCACAGAGCCACAGTCGACAAATAGTGCTCACCTGATGTAAACACCAATTCTGAGACTCACTGACCACTGAATTCAGATCACCTACCTCATACTGAGCTGAATGTTACATGTCAAACTGAGACCCATCAGACCAGACAATGTTTTTCCAGTCTGTTACTGTGCAAATTTGGTTGCCCAGTGCGAATTTTAGCTGGCCTTCCAGTTTGGCAGGAGTAACATTCTTGCAGTCTTCTGCCGCTGTAACCGACCTGCTACAAGGTTCAGTGTGTTGCACACTCAGAGACGGTACCTTACATTAACCAATCTGCCAACTGATCTTGGACCTTAAGGCATTTCCACTCTCACAACAGCGACTCACTGGAAAATGACAGTGTTTCTTCCTCTCCTTTTTTTGACCATTCTCTGTGAATGTGAGAGAAAATTGGATGCGAAAATCCCAGTGGAGCAGGAATTTCCATGAAGTTCTTCTCTCAGAATCTGCATAAATCTTTAGAATATATAGATTATCAATTTTATAGTACAATTGTTTCAGCTAAAGAAAAAAAAATCGGAATCTGAAAAACCTGGTATTCATGTCTTTGATCAACAGTTTTATTGAAGCATCAGTTCAATACTGTTAAAGTCTGATGTGAGAAAAATGCACACTTATCTAGCAACAGCCTACTGATCTACAAATCGGTATACGGAGGTGTGTGCATTTGTGAGTGCAATTGTGTGGATGTGGCTATAATGTTATACTTTAAATAATCACTATCACTGAAAAGCCTGCATTCAAACTATGGCACAAAATGTTCTTATTTTCAAGTCCTAAAATTTTAATGTAAAAGTTTTGAATTAAGAGAATCCGCAAAATAAAATGCGAAATTGAAACCAAAAACTTTTTTTTTCCTCTGGTCAACTAAACTTTAACTCAATATTTTGAAGCTAAACTTTCTTATATTTTAATAAACAACACTCAGACTAATTAATTGCACATTGGTGGAGAGCCACTACTGACTTTTGAAAGAATGTAGCTTCAAAACTTTTCTTCACAGGCCTGAAAGCCACAGTCGTCTCGTCTTAGATTATCCTTAAAATGTGCCTCCACACTTTAAGGAGACTTGGATCATCAGTCAATCATACAGCTGGCAACATGTAATATTTTAACATTTTGATTCTGTTTTTAGAATAAATAGGAGACAACTTCATAAAAATCCATCCATTGACAAACAATGGCTTGATTATAGAATGGTCAGTGAAGAGATGCATAAAACAAGCAGCCATTTATGCACATATTCACTTACTGGTAATTGTACAATCACTTATTAATCAAGTAAGCATGTTGGAAAAAAAAAAAAAAAAACACTGCAACCATGGATGCTGACTTGCTTTTGGCTACCAACAAACAGCCAGGAGCCAGTCAAGATGCTTGCTGCTGATAACCACATTTTAGCATGAAACTTAGAGTGTGAAGCATATCATCCACCAGAGGCATCCAACTGAGCTCAAAATCAGCCTCCCAATCGACCATTTTTTAGAAAAAATGGCTTGTTAGAAAACAGAGAAAAAAAACATTTGCAATCACTCAGTGTTCCGGCAAGTTAAATAATTTTGAATTAAAAGAAAATATTTGACGAACAACAATTGTGCGTCAACTGGTATAACGACTGATCATTACATAATTGTCATTAATGTTGCTTTTCTAAGGTACACCGGGCCAGTCTAAAAAAAAAAAATAAATCCATGGTCAAACCAAATGTTGCCTCTGTTATTAGGAAAAGAAAAAAAATAAACCTCTTCATTTGCTCAGCTGGTCTAATTTAAGTAGATCTAATGTGGTTGACCCTTGGTCATGGGAGAAGGCTGTTCTGCAAGCAAACAAATTGATTTTAATGATCTCATCTGCACCTAAATCCCTTTCCTGACTTCTGTACGCTCATCGACATGCACTAAATAATTTACACTAGCTCTTGCCAGCTCCATGTCAGTTTTGAAGGTATTTTCTTTACATATCTAGCTCACTCTCCCTCCTTTACCACCTCCGCCCCCCTCCTCCCCTGCCCCTCCACAACGTTTAGCTCATGCTGCACCATCATTTTTCACTGCTTTCATCTTCTTTCGTTAATGCTCATTTTCATTTTATCTGTCCACTGCTGCTTTTCAATTAAGAATCTACTGAAAAGTAATGGAATCCGCTCTCAGCGGTTGTCTGACTGAATTACTTACTATTTAGCTTTAAAATATTACATAATTAATCCTGATACATTCATTTGATAACAGTTGTGTTTGAGTCTGTATGTCTCTTAACTTTGTGTGGCTCATATATAAATGAAATATATGTTGCCACATTAATAATAATATCAAAACAGGGACAAAAAAAAAAAAAAAAAAAAACTTGAAAAATAACCTAATTTTCTCAAACACTATAATTAAAAAATT